>NW_025959014.1:0-103341 GCF_023159225.1 Perognathus longimembris pacificus | reverse complement strand
TGCAGGATTTTCATGTCGTTCCTAAATGAGCTTTTATTTCTCTCCCCTCATCACGAATCAGATTCTTCTGAGGAGTTCCCAGTACATTATCCTTTCCCCTGTGTAATTACCTTAACAAGCTCCAGCTGTTTTTATTCTCAGAATGGATACTCCCTGATATACAGCTGCCTACCCCCTTCGTAAGTGCAGGTCCTAAATGAGCTTTTTCCTCTGTTCCCTCACCACAATTAAATTCTTTTGGGGAGTTACCAGTACAGTAACCATACCAGGAAGTACTTAATTTATTAAGCTACTGCTTTTCTTAATCTCAGTGGAGATATTTACTGATAAACAGCTACCTACACAGCATGTTCATGTCGTTCCTAAATGAGCTTTTATCTCTCTCCCCTCACCACAATCCAGATTCTTTTGGGGAGTTCCCTGTATATTACCCTTTCCCCTGTGTAATTACCTTAAGAAGCTCCAGCTGTTTTTATTCTCAGAAGGTTTACTCCCTGATATACAGCTGCCTACCCCCTTCGTAAGTGCAGGTCCTAAATGAGCTTTTTTCACGGTTCCCTCACCACAATCCAGATTCTTTTGTGGAGTTACCAGTACAGTAACCATACCAGGAAGTACTTAATTTATTAAGCTACTGCTTTTCTTAATCTCAGTGGAGATATTTACTGATAAACAGCTACCTACCAGCATTTGCTTGTCGTTCCTAAATGAGCTTTTATCTCTCTCCCCTCACCATAAATCAGATTCTTCTGAGGAGTTCCCAGTACATTATACTTTCCCCTGTGTAATTACCTTAACAAGCTCCAGCTGTTTTTATTCAAAGAAGGGATACTCCCTGACATACAGCTGCCTACCCCCTTCGTAAGTGCAGGTCCTAAATGAGCTTTTTTCTCTGTTCCCTCACCACAATCCAGATTATTTTGTGGAGTTGCCAGTACAGTAACCATACCAGGAAGTACTTAATTTATTAAACTACTGCTTTCCTTAATCTCAGTGGAGATATTTACTGATAAACACCTACCTATGCAGCATTTTCATGTCGTTCCTAAATGAGCTTTTATCTCTCTCCCCTCACCACAAATCAGATTCTTCTGAGGAGTTCCCAGTACATTATCCTTTCCCCTGTGTAATTACCTTAACAAGCTCCAGCTGTTTTTATTCTCAGAAGGGATACTCCCTGATATACAGCTGCCTACCCCCTTAGTAAGTGCAGGTCCTAAATGAGCTTTTTCCTCTGTTCCCTCACCACAATCCAGATTCTTTTGGGGAGTTCCCTGTATAATACCCTTTCCCCTGTGTAATTACATTAAGAAGCTCCAGCTGTTTTTATTCTTAGAAGGTTTACTCCCTGATATACAGCTGCCTACCCCCTTCGTAAGTGCAGGTCCTAAGTGAGCTTTTTTCTCGGTTCCCTCACCACAATCCAGATTCTTTTGGGGAGTTACCAGTACAGTAACCATACCAGGATGTACTTAATTTATTAAGCTACTTCTTTTCTTAATCTCAGTGGAGATATTTACTGATAAACAGCTACCTACCAGCATTTTCTTTTCATTCCTAAATGAGCTTTTATCTCTCTCCCCTCACCATAAATCAGATTCTTCTGAGGAGATCCCAGGACATTATCCTTTCCCCTGTGTAATTACCTTAACAAGCTCCAGCTGTTTTTATTCCCAGAAGGGATACTCCCTGACATACAGTTGTCTACCCCCTTCGTAAGTGCAGGTTCTAAATGCGCTTTTTCCTCTGTTCCCTCACCACAATCCAGATTCTTTTGGGGAGTTCCCAGTATATTACCCTTTCCCCTGTGTAATTACCTTAAGAAGCTCCAGCTATTTTTATTCTCAGGAGGGATACTCCCTGATATACAGCTGCCTACCCCCTTCGTAAGTGCAATTCCTAAATGAGCATTTTTCTCTGTTCCCACACCACAATTCAAATTCTTTTGGGGAGTTACCAGTACAGTAACCATACCAGGAAGTACTTAATTTATTAAGCTACTGCTTTTCTTAATCTCAGTGGAGATATTTACTGATAAATAGCTACCTACGCATCATGTTCATGTCGTTCCTAAATGAGCTTTTATCTCTCTCCCCTCACCACAAATCAGATTCTTCTGAGGAGTTCCAGTACAGTATCCTTTCCCCTGTGTAATTACCTTAACAAGCTCCAGCTGTTTTTATTCTCAGAAGGTTTACTCCCTGATATACAGCTGCCTAACCCCTTCGTAAGTGCAGGTCCTAAATGAGCTTTTTTCTCTGCTCCCTCACCACAATCCAGATTCTTTTGGGGAGTTGCCAGTACAGTAACCATACCAGGAAGTACTTAATTTATTAAGCTACTGCTTTCCTTAATCTCAGTGGAGATATTAACTGATAAACAGCTACCTATGCAGCATTTTCATGTCGTTCCTAAATGAGCTTTTATCTCTCTCCCCTCACCACAAATCAGATTCTTCTGAGGAGTTCCCAGGACATTATACTTTCCCCTGTGTAATTACCTTAACAATCTCCAGCTGTTTTTATTCTCAGAAGGGATACTCCCTGATATACAGCTGCCTACCCCCTTCGTATGTTCAGGTCCTAAATGAGCTTTATTCTGTGTTTCGTCACCACAATTCAGATTCTTTTGGGGAGTTACCAGTACAGTAGCCATACCAGGAAGTACTTAATTTATTAAGCTACTGCTTTCCTTAATCTCAGTGGAGATATTTACTGATAAACAGCTACCTATGCAGCATTTGCATGTCGTTCCTATATGAGCTTTTATCTCTCTCCCCTCACCACAAATCCGATTCTTCTGAGGAGTTCCAGTACATTATCCTTTCCCCTGTGTAATTACCTTAACAAGCTCCAGCTGTTTTTATTCTCAGAAGGGATACTCCCTGATATACAGCTGCCTACCCCTTCGTAAGTGCAGGTCCTAAATGAGCTTTTTTCTCGGTTCCCTCACCACAATCCACATTCTTTTGGGGAGTTACCAGTACAGTAACCATACCAGGAAGTACTTAATTTATTAAGCTACTGCTTTTCTTAATCTCAGTGGAGATATTTACTGATAAACAGCTACCTACCAGCATTTTCTTGTCGTTTTAAATGAGCTTTTATATCTCTCCCCTCAGCCTAAATCAGATTCTTCTGAGGAGTTCCCAGGACATTATACTTTCCCCTGTGTAATTTCCTTAACAATCTCCAGCTGTTTTTATTCTCAGAAGGTTTAATCCCTGATATACACCTGCCTACCCCCTTCGTAAGTGCAGGTCCTAAATGAGCTTTTTTCTCTGTTCCCTCACCACAATCCAGATTCTTTTGGGGAGTTACCAGTGCAGTAACCATACCAGGAAGTACTTAATTTATTAAGCCACTGCTTTTCTTAATCTCAGTGGAGATATTTACTGATAAAGAGCTACATATGCAGCATTTTCATGTCGTTCCTAATGAGCTTTTATCTCTCTCCCCTCACCGCAAATCAGATTCTTCTGAGGAGTTCCCAGTACATTATCCTTTCCCCTGTGTAATTACATTAACAAGCTCCAGCTGTTTTTATTCTCAGAAGGAATACTCCCTGATATAGGGCTGCCTATCTCCTTCGTAAGTGCAGTTCCTAAATGAGCTTTTTTCTCTGTTCCCTCACCACAATCCAGATTCTTTTGGGGAGTTACCAGTACAGTAACCATACCAGGAAGTACTTAATTTATTAAGCTACTGCTTTTCTTAATCTCAGTGGAGATATTTACTGATAAACAAGTACCTACGCAGCATGTTCTTGTCATTCTTAAACGAGCTTTTATCTCTCTCCCCTCACCACAAATCAGATTCTTCTGAGGAGTTCCCAGTACATTATCCTTTCCCCTGTGTAATTACCTTAACAAGCTCCAGCTGTTTTTATTCTCTGAATGAATAATCCCTGATATACAGCTGCCTATCCCCTTCGTAAGTGCAGGTCCCAAATGAGCTTTTTTCTCTGTTCCCTCACCACAATCCAGATTCTTTTGGGGAGTTACCAGTACAGTATCCATACCAGGAAGTACTTAATTTATTAAGCTACTGCTTTTCTTAATCTCAGTGGAGATATTTACTGATAAACAGCTACCTACGCAGCATTTTCATGTCGTTCCTAAATGAGCTTTTATCTCTCTCCCCTCACCACAAATCAGATTCTTCTGAGGAGTTCCCAGTACATTATCCTTTCCCCTGTATAATTACCTTAACAAGCTCCAGCTGTTTTAATTCTCTGAAGGGATACTCCCTGATATACAACTGCCTACCCCCTTCGCATGTTCAGGTCCTAAATGAGCTTTTTTCTCTGTTCCCTCACCACAATCCAGATTCTTTTGGGGAGTTATCAGTACAGTAACCATACCAGGAAGTCCTTAATTTATTATGCTACTGCTTTTCTTAATCTCAGTGGAGATATTTACTGATAAACAGCTACCTAAGCAGCATGTTCATGTCGTTCCTAAATGAGCTTTTATCTCTCTCCCCTCACCATAAATCAGATTCTTCTGAGGAGTTCCCAGTACATTATCCTTTCCCCTGTGTAATTACCTTAACAAGCTCCAGCTGTTTTTATTCTCAGAAAGGATACTCCCTGATATACAGCTGCCTACCCCCTTCGTAAGTGCATGTCCTAAATGAGCTTTTTTCTCTGTTCCCTCACCACAATTCAGATTCTTTGCGGAGTTACCAGTACACTAACCATACCAGGAAGTAGTTAATTTATTAAGCTACTGCTTTTCTTAATCTCAGTGGAGATATTTACTGATAAACAGCTACCTACGCAGCAATTTCTTGTCGTTCTTAATGATCTTTTATCTCTCTCCCCTCACCACAAATCCGATTCTTCTGAGGAGTTCCCAGTACATTATCCTTTCCCCTGTGTAATTACCTTAACAAGCTCCAGCTGTTTTTATTCTCAGAAGGTTTACTCCCTGATATACAGCTGCCTACCCCCTTCGTAAGTGCAGGTCCTAAATGAGCTTTATTCTCTTCCCTCACCACACTCCAGATTCTTTTGCGGAGTTACCAGTACACTAACCATACCAGGAAGTACTTAATTTATTAAGCTACTGCTTTTCTTAATCTCAGTGGAGATATTTAATGATAAACAGCTACCTACGCAGCATGTTCATGTCGTTCCTAAATGCGCTTTTATCTCTCTCCCCTCACCACAAATCAGATTCTTCTGAGGAGTTCCCAGTACATTATCCTTTCCCCTGTGTAATTATCTGTTGGGAGCCGAGCTAGCAGCTAAGCTCATCCTGACCTCTGGCTGTGCTGTTATCACAAGGAATGCGGTAAGATTTGGCTTAATTGACAGCCAGCACTTACCAAGATATTTTACTGTGTCCATAGGCGCCTGGCTTATGTTTACCATTCAGCCTTGTCTTGTTTCATTGCCTCCTGTTATTTACAGTCTTAAAAGCTTTCTTATTTTCTTAAACTTTGGTAACCCTATGCCATTCCCTGGTTCCCAAACTGCATATAAGCTGGATGTTAAGAATAAACGAGGCTGCAGTCTTGAGTTTCAACCTTACGGCTGTAGACCTCCCGTACCCCATCTTTGTCTCTTGTCTTTTTTCTCTTGCCTCATTTTTCCTTTTCCGTATCCCTGCCGCCCCTCAGTCAGGATTTCTGTTCCCCTGCCGGCTGGCCCGGCAGGTTTGGCCCCTGGAACAGGGACTTGAAGGCCTGGGATCGACGGCAGGTGACCCCCGCTCAGGTAAGGACGTCCGAATGCTTGGGAAGGAGAGCGGGAGGAGAGTGTATCGTCGGGAGTAATAAATTATGGGACAAGGTAATAGCCGCATGCTATACATGCAGGCCCCCAAAGGCATGCTTAATGTCCGGGCAGTGAAAGTTGGCCAATGTAACTTAGAACGTTTCTTTTATTTTATTGAGAAAGCATGCCCCCAGTTCCTGGAGGAAGGAACCAATAACTTAGAAACTTGCTAGAAAAAAAAAAGGGAACATTATGATGCAACTGGCCCTGAGAAGACCTCAGTGGATGCTATTATTCTTTGGTTTCTGGTCCGAGATTGCTTAGATCTTAGCCATGAATAGATTAAATTCGATCAGTCGATTGGAGAAACTGAACAGGGACCTGATGAGTGTTTCCCAGCTCCGGGAGCGTATGCTGCTGCCTGGGAAGAGCTGAGAAAATTAACAAGACCTGAACCCACTGAGCTAGACATTAAGGAAGACTCAGATGGCTCAGACTCTGAGGAGAAATTATTCAATAAGCCTATTAAAGATAGATTGACCTATGTTGAGACTATGTTAAAAATCAGTTATAGCTCTGTTGTCACAGCTTCATCCAGAACAACAAACTCCTTTAAAGGGAGTCCTGGCAGACTTACAGCTCTCCTAGGTGCAGGCTGCTAGCAGGGGGAAGGGACCTGAGGCTAGGGAAATGCTAACACCACCGAGGTAACTTCTCCTGACCCAGCGCTCTATTTCCATCCACCAGGACAGATTTGAAACACCAACCAGGGTGAGTGACCATTAGCCTGGAGCTTACATTTTTCCATAAATCCACTGGGCTAGGTCAAGGAAATCAGCAATTGTGGGTGTTTGGAGATAACTGATCTCTAGTTCAGCTCAGCTGGTTGCTCGTCAAGTCTAAATTGTTTCAGGAAAGCTGCTCAAGTTTGAGCCCAATCTTATATATTTGGAATATTTTGCAGGACTTACCTAACTTCTATGAGCGCTCAGGCAGATGAAGTTCTCTCTGTCTCTTTTCCTGCCTCCCTCTAAACTCTGCCTGCCTGCCTGTGACATAGGATGGGTATCGATATTTGTTTAATATCTGCTTTAAAAGACTCAAAGAAAGGCTTTCTATTCTTGTTAGTGATGTTTAAGTTTTCGAGACTCAGTTAAATTCTGCTTGTTTGGCTAAATCATAAACTTTCTCTAGCATTGAGTACATGGTAGACAATAGGACTGGTTGGAGTGAAAGCCTGCCCATCCCCCAGGTGACAAGCATGCCAAATTCCTGGAGGCTGGGCAGGGACTTGGAGTCCTGTGACCTTGCATGTCAAAGGTGCCTTACAATTCAAATGCTGGAAGATGAAGGTGTCTTACTGTGAGCTCACTGTCTGTGTTCATGTCCTGTCTCCCATAAGCTCCCCTTGGGAGCTAAACTGGTTTCTCAAAATGTGGCTTTTCAGATGATCTGAAAATTTTGGTTTGCTGAAAAGGCTTTTTTTGTTTACTATCTAACCACGTGGTTCTAGAATATAGACAAAATAATATCATTTGCCACTGGAATTCCAGAAAAACTTACATGGCCAATTAAAGAACAATTCTAAGACCGCCCCAAAACGTGTGCACATTGTCTGTATGTGTATGTGTGTCTATGTCTATGTCTATGTGTTGGTAAAACTTAAAAACAAAACAAAAAAAAACAGGTTTTAAGCCTAAACTGATATGTTTGGGAGCAAACAAATGTGTCTAAGAAAAACTCCAAAAGGTTTTAATATACAGCACGTGATATAAGTACAATGATGTACAACCAGTGTGTTATTCTTTATGTCTATCTATGCTAAGAGTCAAGTGTACATCTAATCCTGACAATTCTTTGGTATACACTAAGATTTTGCTTCTCCATTTTTTTTTCGCTGTGCTCTCATAAACTCTTTAAGATCAAGGGACCAGAGTCATTTTGAAATAACTGCACAGGTGTGACTATTAACCTAAATTTTCTGGAGCCAAAATTAACATCTTGCTTTATAGGATACAGGTTGACATGTGTGCTATCTGAGTGGACCGTGGCAGTCTATGGCTACAGAAAGCTGCCTCCACAGTAGGCTCCCAAACTGGGAGTTGTTTGTGACTCAGAAACTGCCCTGGCTGCTACAGAGAGCAGACTTGGTTGGCCTTCAATCTGTGTGGATTTTGTGACTAGAAAGATGGTTAAAGGCCCAAGCCTTCTAAAATCTGTTTAAAAATGCCCTTAACCAGTCTGTGTAGAAATTTACAGGCAACAAGCAGGAAATGTGACAGCCTATCCAGGGAACTCTACTAAAGAATTATCCAGATGCAAACCATCTCTCCTGCTGGCCTGCTAATTTGGGATGGAAGACACAGCCACTTCAGATCCACTGAAGCTGAGACTTTTATTGTTATTCATTTGTTTTCTCTTTCACGTGCCAGTAAGGTAAGGTTAAAAAATATGATTATATTTAATGGCACATGGACCCCATTCAGTCTGCTGTTCTTTAACTGTTACAGCAAAACTCTGGCAACTACTTGGTGGTCAACTTACAGGTAAACTCTACTCCTTTTGTTCTCCTGTTGCTTTAATTGGAAATAAAAAGGGCTTTTATGGCTAAGACTCTTTGGATAGTTCAAAGCCAGCCCAGGCAGAGAAAAATAAAAATCCCTTTTGGTCATATTTTGGGTCCTTATTATTTTACTAGTCAGAAATTACAGGTTAAGACTTCTCATTTACATACTTTGTATGATTTTCAAAATTTCTGGGAGATATTAATTGGCTTCTCCCTTATCTTAAATTGTCCACAGCTGAATTAAAACCCTTATTTGATCTATTAAAGGGGGACCCTGACCCTACATCTCCCAGAGAAATGACAACTAAAGCAGCCAAAGCCTTGAGCATAGTAAATTCTGCCATTTCTTCCCAACATGTAAATTATAGATTACTCAGCCCCTTGGGAAGCTTATATTTTAACTACACCTCATTCTCCAACAGTGGTCCTCTGGCAGAAGGGACCCCTTTTGTGGCTTTTCTTGCCTGCTACTCCTTCAAAAATATGAATTCCTTATTATGAATTGGTAGCCACCTTAGTCCATATGTGCCGTGTGGAATCTTGTAAGTATCTTGGACGAGATCCACAGGTTATTTATATCCCCTATACTTTGCAGCAGCAAGAATGGCTTTATATTCATTGTGATTCCTGGGCCATTGCTTGGGCCAATTTTGTGGGCACAATTTCACATCATTATCCCTCTAACAAGTTACTTCATTTTGCCTCTTCCTACACTTTTATATTTCCTCAGATTGTATCTTTATCTCCTCTTTCTATGGCTGCCTTGGTGTTTACAGACGGATCCTCTAATGGAACAGCAGCTCTTACTATTGATGGTGAAACTAGATCTTGGGACACTGGGCTTTCTTCTGCCCAGGAAGTTGAACTTCAAGCGGTTTTAGAGGCCCTTACTCTTTTATCTACTAAAGCCTTTAATTTATATTCAGATAGTCATTATGTCATTCGAGCCCTTCAGGTCATTGAAACTGTCCCTTTTATTGGTACAGCTAATTCCACTATCCAAACTCTTTTTCGCCAGATACAACTTCTTCTTCGCTCTCGCACCTGTCCGTGTTTTTTTGGATTTATACGTGCTCATACTAAGCTTCCTGGACCATTAAGTGAGGGCAATGCTGTTACGGATGAGGCTACCCAAATTTTTCTTTCTCAAATTGACTTGGCAAAGCAATCACATGCTGCCCACCATCAAAACAGTCGTGCCTTACGTCAGCAATTTCATATTACTCGTAAGGCAGCTCGTCAAATTGTAAAAACTTGTCCCAACTGTGCTACCTTCCTGCCTGTGCCCTCCAATGGGATTAATCCTCGAGGCTTAGTGGCTAACCATGTGTGGCAAATGGATGTTACCCACGTCCCCTCTTTTGGACGGCTCCGCTTTGTCCATGTTACAATAGACACTTACTCTAATTTTATTATAGCTACTCCTCTTAGCGGGGAAGCTGGCAAACATTGTATCTCCCGTGCCTTATGCTGCTTTGCTACTATGGGACTTCCTAAACATATTAAAACTGATAATGGTACGGGATATGTTGGACGAGCTTTTCAAACTTTTTACAAATCTTACCAAATTGTTCATTCTACAGGAATTCCCTATAGTCCTCATGGTCAAGGAGTTGTCAAACGGGCCAACAGTTTGTTAAAACATCAAATTTCTAAATTAAAAGGGGGGGGGAACTATACCCCTTCTCTCCTGTTAATATACTTTCTCATGCTTTATTCGTACTAAATTTTTTAAATTTGGACTATAATGGCCTTTCTGCAGCACAGCGGTTCTGGGAAAAGAGAGAGCAAAGAGCTTTTGCTCAAGTTAAGTGGAAAGATCCTTTAACAAGTGCTTGGCACGGGCCCGATCCGGTATTGACATGGGGTCGAGGACATGTCTGTGTTTTTTCACAGGATGAAAATGATGCCCGCTGGCTACCTGAGTGTTGTGTTCAGATTGTGGAAACTCATCAGAACAGTACAAGCGCTGACCCACTGGGCTTACGTGTCAGATCCACCGATTGTGCACCCTGCGACCTGGGAGGGAGCTGAGGTGTTCGTCCATGTCAACAGATCAGCGTATGGTACAGCTCCAGACCCTTTTGTCCAACACGTTAAGATGGGAGATTTTGCAGCTTCTGGCATTGGAACCCCTTTATGCTTTACAACTGACTCCAACAGTTATATTCCAGGCTGTACTGTAATGCAATCCATAAATCATAGAATTTGGCCTGATAATAGTCAAGTATATAAGAATGACTTCATTGCCTACTGGGTTTCCTGTACATGCCAGTTCTACCTCGTCCTTCATGATACCTCGCTACATCAACTCCTCTCAAATTGTAGAATCCACGGGAGAACTGCACCCCATAAAGTGTAGCCATGATCACCCTTTTATAACCAATATTTCAGGAACTAATTCTCAGCTGATGGACTGGTCTGGAGCGAATCTCACCAACAAGTTCAACCCAGGTCTGTGGTGGATGAATGGACGCCCTCAACGCCATGTCTGGATGTTAGTGGCTGCCCTGAGCAATATCTCCTGGCCCACTTCTACTTCTTTAAAGAATATTATGAGTTGTGTAACACCCCCTTATGCTATTATGTATGGACCTTTTAATATTTCTATAGGAGCCATGTATTTCAGTGTTACTTGCACTAACTGTTCTTTTACAAATTGCTTGTATAGTGAGTGGCCTTACTGATTCTGCAATTGTTATTAAGCAACCACCATTTGTTATGCTTCCTGTAAACTTATCTGAAGCTTGGTATGAAGAAACAGGTATTCAAGTGTTAAAACATTTAAAAGAGCTTATGTGCCCTAGACGATTTGTAGGGCTACTAATAGCAGGCATTGTAGCCTTTATTTCCTTAGCTGCCTCTGCTGCAGCGGGCACTGTGGCTCTAACACAAAATGTGCAGACAGCTCACTATGTTAATCAGCTTGCTCATAATACCACGCAAGCCCTGCACTTTCAAGGCAGGATTGATGATAAAGTAGAACAAAAATTAGAAGCATTGTATGAATCTGTGCTGTCACTGGGAGAACAAATTCGTGCCTTACAAACTTTGCAATGGGTGTGCTGTCATGCTGGGTTTGACTTTATTTGTGTGACCCTCCATAAGTATAATGGGTCGAGCTATTCTTGGGAACAAGTTGTAGCACATCTAAATGGTATTTGGCACCATAATAACTTGTCCTTAGATCTCTTTCAACTCCATAGACAAATAGCCGGACTAGAACAAGCTCCGCCTTTGGACTCTAAAGTGGCAGAAACAGCAAAAGAACTGTTTGAACAACTTCAACAGTATGTCCCTTCCTTAACTAACGTTAAGGGGCTGCTAATGACATTGCTCGGCCCAGGGATACTTTTGCTGATGGCTTGCCTATGTCTTCCTTGCATTGTACGCATATTGCAAAACTTTTTCATGAGTTTAGCCAGCCAGCTGCATAAGGTCAAGCTCCAAGTAAATGAATTTCCCCCGAGAGGAACCGCAGCCAGAGACGGGTATGAGGCGGTGCCAGCCTTAGACCGACCTAAGACAGGGCCTTCAGCACTGCTCTGAAGTTGTTCCCCAAGAGGGGTAAGGCGGGCTGGGGCACCCACCCCACCTAAGACAGGCGGGTTCGCTTCTTTTAATAAAAAGACGGGGGAACTGTCGGGAGCCGAGCTAGCAGCTAAGCTCATCCTGACCTCTGGCTGTGCTGTTATCACAAGGAATGCGGTAAGATTTGGCTTAATTGACAGCCAGCACTTACCAAGATGTTTTACTGTGTCCATAGGCGCCTGGCTTATGTTTACCATTCAGCCTTGTCTTGTTTCATTGCCTCCTGTTATTTACAGTCTTAAAAGCTTTCTTATTTTCTTAAACTTTGGTAACCCTATGCCATTCCCTGGTTCCCAAACTGCATATAAGCTGGATGTTAAGAATAAACGAGGCTGCAGTCTTGAGTTTCAACCTTACGGCTGTAGACCTCCCGTACCCCATCTTTGTCTCTTGTCTTTTTTCTCTTGCCTCATTTATCCTTTTCCGTATCCCTGCCGCCCCTCAGTCAGGATTTCTGTTCCCCTGCCGGCTGGCCAGGCAGGATTATCTTAACAATCTCCAGCTGTTTTTATTCTCAGAAGGTTTAATCCCTGATATACAGCTGCCTACCCCCTTCGTAAGTGCAGGTCCTAAATGAGCTTTTTCCTCTGTTCCCTCACCACAATCCAGATTCTTTTGGGGAGTTACCAGTACAGTAACCATACCAGGAAGTACTTAATTTATTAAGCTACTGCTTTTCTTAATCTCAGTGGAGATATTTACTGATAAACAGCTACCTAAGCAGCATGTTCATTTCGTTCCTAAATGAGCTTTTATCTCTCTCCCCTCACCATAAATCAGATTCTTCTGAGGCGTTCCCAGTACATTATCCTTTCCCCTGTGTAATTACCTTAACAAGCTCCAGCTGTTTTTATTCTCAGAAAGGATACTCCCTGATATACAGCTGCCTACCCCCTTCGTAAGTTCAGGTCCTAAATGAGCTTTTTTCTCTGTTCCCTCACCACAATTCAGATTCATTGCGTAGTTACCAGTACAGTAACCATACCAGGAAGTACTTAATTTATTAAGCTACTGCTTTTCTTAATCTCAGTGGAGATATTTACTGATAAACAGCTACCTAAGCAGCAATTTCTTGTCGTTCCTAAATGAGCTTTTATCTCTCTCCCCTCACCACAAATCCGATTCTTCTGAGGAGTTCCCAGTACATTATCCTTTCCCCTGTGTAATTACCTTAACAAGCTCCAGCTCTTTTTATTCTCAGAAGGTTTACTCCCTGATATACAGCTGCCTACCCCCTTCGTAAGTGCAGGTCCTAAATGAGCTTTATTCTCTTCCCTCACCACACTCCAGATTCTTTTGCGGAGTTACCAGTACAGTAACCATACCAGGAAGTACTTAATTTATTAAGCTACTGCTTTTCTTAATCTCAGTGGAGATATTTACTGATAAACAGCTACCTACGCAGCATGTTCATGCCGTTCCCAAATGAGCTTTTATCTCTCTCCCCTCACCACAAATCAGATTCTTCTAAGGAGTTCCCACTACATTATCCTTTCCCCTGTGTAATTATCTTAACAATCTCCAGCTGTTTTTATTCTCAGAAGGTTTAATCCCTGATATACAGCTGCCTACCCCCTTCGTAAGTGCAGGTCCTAAATGAGCTTTTTCCTCTGTTACCTCACCACAATCCAGATTCGTTTGGGGAGTTCCCATTATATTACCTTTTCCCCTGTGTAATTACCTTAAGAAGCTCCAGCTATTTTTATTCTCAGAAGGCATACTCCCTGATATACAGCTACCTACCCCCTTCGTAAGTGCAGGTCCTAAATGAGCTTTTTTCTCTGTTCCCTCACCACAATCCAGATTCTTTTGGGGAGTTACCAGTACAGTAACCATACCAGGAAGTATTTAATTTATTAAGCTACTGCTTTTCTTAATCTCAGTGGAGATATTTACTGATAATCAGCTAACAACCCAGTATGTTCATGTCGTTCCTAATTGAGCTTTTATCTCTCTCCCCTCACCACAAATCAGATTCTTCTGAGGAGTTCCCACTACATTATCCTTTCCCCTTCGTAATTACCTTAACAAGCTCCAGCTGTGTTTATTCTCAGTAGTGATACTCCCTAATATAAAGCTGCCTACATCCTTCGTAAGTGCAGGTCTTAATGAGCTTTTTTCTCTGTTCCCTCACCACAATCCAGATTCTTTTGGGGAGTTACCAGTACAGTAACGATACCAAGAAGTACTTAATTTATTAAGCTACTGCTTTTCTTAATCTCAGTGGAGATATTTACTGATAAACAGCTACTTACGCAGCATGTTCATGGCGTTCATAAATGAGCTTTTCTCTCTCTCCCCTCAGCCACAAATCAGATTCTTCTGAGGAGTTCCCAGTACATTATCCTTTCCCCTGTGTAATTACCTTAACAAGCTCCAGCTGTTTTTATTCTCAGAAGGGATACTCCCGGATATAAAGCTCCTTAACTCCTTCGTAAGTTCAGATCCTAAACGAGCTTTTTTCTCTGTTCCCTCACCACAATCCAGATTCTTTTGGGGAGTTACCAGTACAGTAATCATGCCAGGAAGTACTTATTTTATTAAGCTACTGCTTTTCTTAATCTCAGTGGAGATATTTACTGATAAACCGCTACCTACGCACCATGTTCATGTCGTTCCTAAATGTGCTTTTATCTCTCTCCCCTCACCCCAAATCAGATTCTTCTGAGGAGTTCCCAGTACATTATCCTTTACCCTGTGTAATTACCTTAACAAGCTCCAGCTGTTTTTATTCTCAGAAGGGATACTCCCTGATATACAGCTGCCTACCCCGTTCGTAAGTGCAGGTCCTAAATGAGCTTTTTTCTCTGTTCCCTCACCACAATCCAGATTCTTTTGGGGAGTTACCAGTACAGTAACAATACCAGGAAGTACTTAATTTATTAAGCTAATGCTCTTCTTAATCTCAGTGGAGATATTTACTGATAAACAGCTACCTATGCAGCATTTTCATGTCGTTCTTAAATGAGCTTTTATCTCTCTCCCCTCACCACAAATCAGATTCTTCTGAGGAGTTCCCAGTACATTATCCTTTCCCCTGTGTAAATACCTTAACAAGCTCCAGCTGTTTTTATTCTCAGAAGGGATACTCCCTGATATACAGCTGCCTACCCCCTTCGTAAGTGCAGGTCCTAAATGAGCTTTTTTCTCTGTTCCCTCGCCACAATCCAGTTTCGTTTGTGGAGTTATACAGTACAGTGACCGTAACAGGAAGTACTTAATTTATTAAGCTACTGCTTTTCTTAATCTCAGTGGAGATATTTACTGATAAAAAGCTACCTACGCAGCATGTTCATATCGTTCCCAAATGAGCTTTTATCTCTCTCCCCTCACCACAAATAAGATTCTTCTGAGGAGTTCAAAGTACATTATCCTTTCCCCTGTGTAATTACCTTAACAAGCTCCAGCTGTTTTTCTTCTCAGAAGGTTTACTCCCTGATAAACAGCTGCCTACCCCCTTCGTAAGTGCAGGTCCTAAATGAGCTTTTTTCTCTGTTCCCTCACCACAATCCAGATTCTTTTGGGGAGTGACCAGTACAATAACCATACCAGGAATTACTTAATTTATTAAGCTACTGCTTTTCTTAATCTCAGTGGAGATATTTACTGATAAACAGCTACCTACGCCGCATGTTCATGTCGTTCCTAAATGAGCTTTTATCTCTCTCCCCTCACCACAATTCAGATTCTTCTGAGGAGTTCCCAGTACATTATCCTTTCCCCTGTGTAATTACCTTAACAATCTCCATCTGTTTTTATTCTCAGAAGGGATACTCCCTGATATACAACTGACTACCCCCTTCGTAAGTGCAGGTCCTAAATGAGCATTTTTCTCTGTTCCCTCACCACAATCCAGATTCTTTTGGGGAGTGACCAGTACAACAACCATCCCAGGAAGTACTTAATTTATTAAGCTACTGCTTTTCTTAATCTCAGTGGAGATATTTACTGATAAACTGCTACCTATGCAGCATGTTCATGTCGTTCCTAAATGAGCTTTTATCTCTCTCCCCTCACCACAAATCCGATTCTTATGAGGAGTTTCCAGTACATTATACTTTCCCCTGTGTAATTACCTTAACAAGCTCCAGCTGGTTCTATTCTCAGAAGGGATACTCCCTGATATACAGCTGCCAACCCCCTTCGTAAGTGCAGGTCCTAAATGAGCTTTTTTCTCTGTTCCCTCACCACAATCCAGATTCTTTTGGGGAGTTACCAGTACAGTAACCATACCAGGAAGTACTTAATTTATTAAGCTACTGCTTTTCTTAATGTCAGTGGAGACATTTACTTATAAACAGGTACCTATGCAGCATTTTCATGTCGTTCCTAAATGAGCTTTTATCTCTCTCACCTCACCACAAATCAGATTCTTCTGAGGAGTTCCCAGTACATTATCCTTTCCCCTGTGTAATTACCTTAACAAGCTCCAGCTGGTTTTATTCTCAGAAGGGATACTCCCTGATATACAGCTGCCAACCCCCTTCGTAAGTGCAGGTCCTAAATGAGCTTTTTTCTCTGTTCCCTCACCACAATCCAGATTCTTTTGGGGAGTTACCAGTACAGTAACCATACCAGGAAGTACTTAATTTATTAAGCTACTGCTTTTCTTAATCTCAGTAGAGATATTTACTGATAAACAGCTACAAACGCAGCATGTTCATGTCGTTAATATATGAGCTATTATCTCTCGGCCCTCACCACAAATCAGATTCTTCTGATTAGTTCCCAGTACATTATCCTTTCCCCTGTGTAATTACCTTAACAAGCTCCAGCTGTTTTTATTCTCAGATGGTTTACTCCCTTATATACAGCTGCCTACCCCCTTCGAAAGTGCAGGTCCTAAATGAGCTTTTTTCTCTGTTCCCTCACCACAATCCAGATTCTTTTGGGGAGTTACTAGTACTGTAACCATACCAGGAAGTACTTAATTTATTAAGCTACTGCTATTCTTAATCTCAGTGGAGATATTTACTGATAAACAGCTACCTATGCAGCATGTTCATGTCCTTCCTAAATGAGCTTTTATCTCTCTCCCCTCACCACAAATCAGATTCTTCTGAGGAGTTCCCAGTACATTATCCTTTCCACTGTGTAATTACCTTAACAAGTTCCAGCTGTTTTTATTCGCAGAATGTTTACCCCCTGATATAAAGCTGCCTACCCCCTTCGTAAGTGCAGGTCCTAAATGAGCTTTTTTCTCTGTTCCCTCACCACAATCCAGATTCATTGGGGAGTTACCAGTAAAGTAACCATACCAGGATGTACTTAATTTATTAAGCTACTGCTTTTCTTAATCTCAGTGGAGATATATACTGATAAACAATTACCTATGCAGCATGTTCAGGTCGTTCCTAAATGAGCTTTTGTCTCTCTCCCCTCACCACAAATCAGTTTCTTCTGAGGAGTTCCCAGTACATTATCCTTTCCCCTGTGTAATTAACTTAACAAGCTCCAGCTGTTATTATTCTCAGAAGGTTTACTCCCTGATATACAGCTGCCTACCCCGTTCGTAAGTGCAGGTCCTAAATGAGCTTTTTTCTCTGTTCCCTCACCACAGTCCAGATTCTTTTGGGGAGTTACCAGTACAATAACCATACCAGGAAGTACTTAATTTTTTAAGCTACTGCTTTTCTTAATCTCAGTGGAGATATTTACTGATAAACAGCTACTTATGCAGCATTTTCATGTCGTTCCTAAATGAGCTTTTATCTCTCTCCCCTCACCACAAATCAGATTCTTCTGAGGAGTTCCCAGTACATTATCCTTTCCCCTGTGTAATTACCATAACAAGCTCCAGCTGGTTTTATTCTCAGAAGGGATACTCCCTGATATACAGCAGCCAACCCCCTTCGTAAGTGCAGGTCCAAAATGAGCTTTTTTCTCTGTTCCCTCACCACAATCCAGATTCTTTTGGGGAGTTACCAGTACAGTAACCGTACCAGGAAGTACTTAATTTATTAAGCTACTGCTTTTCTTAATCTCAGTGGAGATATTTACTGATAAACAGCTACCTACGCAGCATGTTCATGTCGTTCCTAAATGATCTTTTATCTCTCTCCCCTCACCACAAATCAGATTCTTCTGACGAGTTCCCAGGACATTATCCTTTCCCCTGTGTAATTACCTTAACAAGCTCCAGCTGTTTTTATTCTCAGAAGTTTTACTCCCTGATATACAGCTGCCTACCCCCTTCGTATGTGCAGGTCCTAAATGAGCTGTTTTCTCTGTTCTCTCACCACAATCCAGATTCTTTTGGGGAGTTACCAGTACAGTAACCATACCAGGAACTACTTAATTTATTAAGCTACTGCTTTTCTTAATCTCAGTGGAGATATTTACTGATAAACAGCTACCTACGCAGCATGTTCATGTCGTTAATAAATGAGCTTTCATCTCTCTCCCCTCACCACAAATCAGACTCTTCTGAGGAGTTCCCAGTACATTATCCTTTCCCCTGCGTAATTACCTTAACAAGCTCCAGCTGTTTTTATTCTCAGAAGGTTTACTCCTTTTTTTACAGCTGCCTACCCCCTTCGTAAGTGCAGGTCCTAAATGAGCTTTTTTCTCTGATCCCTCACCACAATCCAGATTCTTTGGGGGAGTTACCAGTACAGTAACGATACAAGGAAGTACTTCGTTTATTAAGCTACTGCTTTTCTTAATCTCAGTGGAGATATTTACTGATAAACAGCTACCTATGCAGCATTTTCATGTAGTTCCTAAATGAGCTTTTATCTCTCTCCCATCACCCCAAATCAGAAGCTTCTGAGGAGTTCCCAGTACATTATCCTTTCCCCTGTGTAATTACCTTAACAAGATCTAGCTGTTTTTATTCTCAGAAGGGATACTCCCTGATATACAGCTGCCTACCCCTTTGGTAAGTGCAGGTCCTAAATGAGCTTTTTTCTTTGTTCCCTCACCACAATCCAGATTCTTTTGGGGAGTTACCAGTACAGTAACCATACCAGGAAGTAATTGATTTATTAAGCTACTACTTTTCTTAATCTCAGTGGAGATATTTACTGATAAACAGCTACCTACGCAGCATGTTCATGTCGTTCCTAATGAGCTTTTATCTCTCTCCACTCACCACAAATCAGATTCTTCTGAGGAGTTCCCAGTACATCATCCCTTCCCCTGTGTAATTACCTTAACAAACTCCAGCTATTTTATCCTCAGAAGGTTTACTCCCTGATATACAGCGGCCTACCCCCTTCGTAAGTGCAGGTCCTAAATGAGCTTTTTTCTCTGTTCCCTCACCACAATCCAGATTCTTTTGGGGAGTTATCAGTACAGTAACCATACCAGGAAGTACTTAATTTATTAAGCTACTGCTTTTCTTAATCTCAGTGGAGATATTTACTGATAAACAGATACCTATGCAGCATTTTCATTTCATTCCTAAATGAGCTTTTATCTCTCTCCCCTTAACACAAATCAGATTCTTCTGAGGAGTTCCCAGTACATTATCCTTTCCCCTGTGTAATTACCTTAACAAGTTCCAGCTGTTTTTATTCTCAGAAGGGATACTCCCTGATATACAGCTGCCTACCCCCTTCGTAAGTGCAGGTCCTAAATGAGCTTTTTTCTCTGTTCCCTCACCACAATCCAGATTCTTTTGGGGAGTTACCAGTACAGTAACCATACCAGGAAGTACTTAATTTATTAAGCTACTGCTTTTCTTAATCTCAGTGGAGATATTTACTGATAAACAGATACCTATGCAGCATTTTCATTTCGTTCCTAAATGAGCTTTTATCTCTCTCCCCTTACCACAAATCAGATTCTTCTGAGGAGTTCCCAGTACATTATCCTTTCCCCTGTGTAATTACCTTAACAAGCTCCAGCTGTTTTTATTCTCAGAAGGGATACTCCCTGATATACAACTGCCTACCCCCTTCGTAAGTGCAGGTCCTAAATGAGCTTTTTTCTCTGTTCCCTCACCACAATCCAGATTCTTTTGGGGAGTTACCAGTACAGTAACCATACCAGGAAGTACTTAAGGTATTAATCTACTGCTTTTCTTAATCTCAGTGGAGATATTTACTAATAAACAGCTACCTATGCAGCATTTTCATGTCGTTCCTAAATGAGCTTTTATCTCTCTCCCCTCACCACAAATCAGATTCTTCTGAGGAGTTCCCAGTACATTATCCTTTCACCTGTGTAATTACCTTAACAAGCTCCAGCTGTTTTTATTCTCAGAAGGTTTACTCCCTGATATACAGCTGCCTAACCCCTTCGTAAGTGCAGGTCCTAAATGAGCTTTTTTCTCTGTTCACTCACCACAATTTAGATTCTTTTGGGGAGTTACCAGTACAGTAACCATACCAGGAAGTACTTAATTTATTAAGCTACTGCTTTTCTTAATCTCAGTGGAGATATTTACTGATAAACAGCTACCTACGCAGCATGTTCATGTCGTTCCTAAATGAGCTTTTATCTCTCTCCCCTCACCACAAATCCGATTCTTCTGAGGAGTTCCCAGTACATTATCCTTTCCCATGTGTAATTACCTTAACAAGCTCCAGCTGTTTTTATTCTCAGAAGGTTTACTCCCTGATATACAGCTGCCTACCCCCTTCGTAAGTGCAGGTCCTAAATGAGCTTTTTTCTCTATTCCCTCACCACAATCCACATTCTTTTGGGGAGTTACCAGTACAGTAACCACACCAGGAAGTACTTAATTTATTAAGCTACTGCTTTTCTTAATCTCAGTGGAGATATTTACTGATAAACAGCTACCTATGCACATTTTCATGTCGTTCCTAAATGAGCTTTTATCTCTCTCCCCTTAACACAAATCAGATTCTTCTGAGGAGTTCCCAGTACATTATCCTATCCCCTGTGTAATTACCTTAACAAGATCCAGCTGTTTTTATTCTCAGAAGGGATACTCCCTGATATACAGCTGCCTACCCCTTGGTAAGTGCAGGTCCTAAATGAGCTTTTTTCTTTGTTCCCTCACCACAATCCACATTCTTTTGGGGAGTTACCAGTACAGTAACCATACCAGGAAGTACTTACTTTATTAAGCTACTGCTTTTCTTAATCTCAGTGGAGATATTTACTGATAAACAGCTACCTATGCAGCATGTTCATGTCGTTCCTAAATGAGCTTTTCTCTCCCTCCCCTCACCACAAATCAGATTCTTCTGAGGAGTTCCCAGTACATTATCCTTTCCCCTGTGTAATTACCTTAACAAGCTCCAGCTATTTTATCCTCAGAAGGTTTACTCCCTGATATACAGTTGCCTACCCCCTTGGTAAGTGCATGTCCTAAATGAGCTTTTATCTCTTTTCCCTCACCACAATCCAGATTCTTTTGGGGAGTTACCAGTACAGTAACCATACCAGGAAATACTTAATCTATTAAGTTACTGCTTTTCTTAATCTCAGTGGAGATATTTACTGATAAACAGGTACCCATGCAGCATGTTCATGTCGTTCCTAAATGAGCTTTATTCTCTCTCCCCTCACCACAGATCAGATTCTTCTGATGAGTTCCCAGTGCATTATCCTTTCCCCTGTGCAATTACCTTAATAAGCTCAGGCTGTTTTTCTTCTCAGAATTTTTACTGCCTGATATACAGCTGCCTACCCCCTTCGTAAGTGCAGGTCCTAAATGAGCTTTTTTCTCTGTTCCCTCACTACAATCCAGATTCTTTTGGGGAATTACGAGTGTAGTAACCATATCAGGAAGTACTTAATTTATTAAGCTACTGCTTTTCTTAATCTCAATGGAGATATTTACTGATAAACAGCTACCTACGCAGCATTTTCATGTCGTTCCTAAATGAGCTTTTATCTCTCTCCCCTCACCACAAATCAGATTCTTCTGAGGAGTTCCCAGTACATTATCCTTTCCCCTGTGTAATTACCTTAACAACCTCCAGCTGTTTTTATTCGCTGAAGGGATACTCCCTGATATACAGCTGCCTATCCCCTTCGTAAGTGCAGGTCCTAAATGAGCTTTTTTCTCTGTTCCCTCACCACAATCCAGATTCTTTTGGGGAGTTACCAGTACAGTAACCATACCAGGAAGTACTTAATTTATTAAGCTACTGCTTTTCTTAATCTCAATGGAGATATTTACTGATAAACAGCTACCTACGCAGCATTTTCATGTCGTTCCTAAATGAGCTTTTATCTCTCTCCCCTCACCACAAATCAGATTCTTCTGAGGAGTTCCCAGTACATTAACCTTTCCACTGTGTAATAACCTTAACATGGTCCAGCTGTTTTTATGCTCAGAAGGGATACTCCCTGATATACAGCTGTCTACCCCTTGGTAAGTGCAGGTCTTAAATGAGCTTTTTTCTCTGTTCCCTCACCACAATCCAGATTCTTTTGGGGAGTTACCAGTACAGTAACCATACCAGGAAGTACTTAATTTTTTAAGCTACTGCTTTTCTTAATCTCAGTGGAGATATTTACTGATAAACAGCTACCTACGCAGCATGTTCATGTCGTTCCTAAATGAGCTTTTATCTCTCTTCCCTCACCACAAATCAGATTCTTCTGAGGAGTTCCCAGTACATTATCCTTTTCCCTCTGTAATAACCTTAACAAGCTCCAGCTGTTTTTATTCTCAGAAGGTTTACTCCCTGATATACAGCTGCCTACCCCTTCGTAAGTGCAGGTCCTAAATGTGCTTTTTTCTCTGTTCCCTCACCACAATGGACATCTTTTGGAGAGTTACCAGTACAGTAACCATACCAGGAAGTACTTAATTTATTAGGCTACTGCTTTTCTTAATCTCAGTGGAGATATTTACTGATAAACAGCTACCTATGCAGCATGTTCATGTCGTTCCTAAATGAGCTTTTATCTCTCTCCCATTACCACAAATCAGATTCTTCTGAGGAGTTCGCAGTACATTATCCTTTTCCCTTTGTAATTACCTTAACAATCTCCAGCTGTTTGTATTCTCCGAAGGGATACTCCCTGATATACAGCTGCCTACCCCCTTCGTAAGTGCAGACCCTAAATGAGCTTTTTTCTCTGTTCCCTCACCACAATCCAGATTCGTTTGGGGAGTTACCACTACAGTAACTATACCAGGAAATACATAATTTATTAAGCTACTGCTTTTCTTAATCTCAGTGGAGATATTTACTGATAAACAGCTACCTACGCAGCATGTTCATGTCGTTCCTAAATGAGCTTTTATCTCTCTCCCCTCACCACAAATCAGATTCTTCTGAGGAGTTCCCAGTACATTATCCTTTCCCCTTTGTAATTATCTTGAATGGAAGGGAATGGAGTACAATATTCTAGAATAGAATGGAATGGAATGGAATGGAATGGAGTAGATTATAGAATAGAATAGAATGGAGTAGAATATTCTAGAATAGAATAGAATAGAAATTAATGGAATTGTGTAGAATACTAGAATATAATAGATTAGAGTAGAATATTCTAGAATAGAATAGAATGGAGTAGAATATTCTACAATAGAATAGAATAGAATGGAATGGAGTAGGATATTCTAGAATAGAATACAATAGAATGGAGTAGAATATTCTAGAATAGAATACAATAGAATGGAGTAGAATATTCTACAATAGAATAAAATAGAATGAAGTAGAATATTCTAGAATAGAATAGAGCAGAATAGAATGGAGTAGAATATTCTAGAGTAGAATGGATTATAATGGAGTAGAATATACCAGAATATTCTAGAATAGAATAGAATATAATGGAGTAGAATATTCTAGAATAGAATAGAATGGAGTAGAATATTCAAGAATAGATTAGAATATAATGGAGTAGAGTATTCCTGAATAGAATAGAATGGACTGGATTAGAATATTGCAGAATAGAATAGAATGGAATGGAGTAGTATATTCTAGAATAGAATAGAATAGGAGTAGAATATTCTAGAATAGAGTGGAATGGAATGGAATAGAGTAGAATATTCTGGAATAAAATAGAATGGTGTACAGTATTCTAGAATAGAAGAGAATGGAATAGAATATTCTAGAATTGAATAGAATAGAATAGCAGTATAATATTCTAGAATACAATGGAATGGAATGGAGTAGGATATTCTAGAATTAAAGAGAATCAAATAGAATAGAATAGAATTGAATGGAATGGGGTAGAATATTCTGGAATCAAATCGAATAAAGTAGAATGGAGTAGAATATTCTAGAATAAAATGGAATCAAATCGAATCGAATAGATTGAATCGAAACGAATAGAATAGAATAGAATCGAGTAGAATATTCTAGAATAGAATTGAATACAATGGAGTAGAATATTCCAGAATATTCTAGAATAGAATGGAATAGAATAGAATAGAATGGAGTAGAATATTCTAGATTAGAATAGATTGGAGTAAAATATTCTCGAACAGAATAGAAGGGAGTAGAATATTCTAGAATAGAACAGAATGGAGTAGAATATTCCAGAATAGCCTAAAACGGAATTGAGTAATATATTCTAAAATAGAATAGAATGAAGTAGAATATTCTAGAATAGAATAGAATAGAATACAATGGAGTAGAATATTCTAGAATAGAATGGAATAGAATGGAGTAGGATCTTCTAGAATAGAATGGAATAGAATAGAATTGAGTAGAATATTCTAGAATAAAATAGAATACAATTGAATGGAATGGAATGGAGTAAAATTTTCTAGAATATAATGGATTGGAGTGGATTATTCTTGAATAGAATACAATAGAATAGAATAGAATAGAATGGAGTAGACTATTCTAGAATAGAATGGAATGGAATAGAGTAGAATATTCTAGAATAGAATAGAATGGAGTAGAATATTCTAGAATAGAATAGAATGGGGTAGAATATTCTAGAATAGAATTGAATAGAATGGAGTAGGATATTATAGAATAGAGGAGAATTATATGGAATATAATAGAATAGCATGGAATGTAGTAGAATATTCTTGAATCGAATCGAGTAGAATGGAGTAGAACATTGTAGAATAAAATGGAATCAAATCGAATCGAATCGAATGAAATCGAATAGAATAGAATAGAGTAGAATATTCTAGAATAGAATGGAATGGAGTAGAATATTCTAGAATAGAATAGAATAGAATAGAATGGAATGGAATGGAGTAGAATATTCTAGAATAGGATGGATTGGAGTAGAATATTCTAGAATAGAATAGAATAGAATAGAATAGAAATGAATGGAAGAGAATAATCTAGAATAGAATGGAATGGAATGGAATGGAGTAGAATATTCTAGAATAGAATAGAATGGAGTATAATATTCTAGAATAGAATAGAATTGAATAGGAGTAAAATGATCTAGGTTAGAAAAGAATAGAATGGATTGGAATGGAGTGAATATTCTAGAATAGAATAGGATGGAGTAGAATATTCTAGAATAGAATACAATGGAGTATAATATTCTAGAATAGAATGGAATAGAATGGAGTAGAATGGAGTAGAATATTCCAGAACAGAATAGAATAGAATCTAGTAGAATATTCTAGAATAGAATAGAATGAATAGAATGGGGGAGAACATTCTAGAGTAGAATAGATTGGAGTAGCATATTCTAGTATAGAATAGAGTACCATAGAATGGAGTAGAATATTCTAGAATAGAATGGAATAGAATAGAATAGGAGTAGATTATTCTAGAATAGAAGAAAATGGAGTAGCATATTCTAGAATAGAATAGAATGGAATGGAATGGAGTAGAATATTCTAGAATAGAATAGAATGGAGTAGAATATTCTAGAATAGAATAGAATAGAATGCAATGGATTAGAATGTTCTAGAATAGAATAGAATAGAATAGAGTAGACTATTCTAGAATGGAATGGAATGGAATGGAATGGAATGGAATGGAATCGAGTAGAATATTCTAGAATAGAATAGAATGTAGTAGAATACTCTAGAATAGAGTAGAATGGAGAACTATATTCTGCAATAGAATAGAATCGAGTAGAGCGGCGTAGAATAGTCTAGAATAGAATAGAATAAAATAGAATGGATTAGAATATTCTTGAATAGATTCGAATATAATGGAGTAGGATATTCTAGACTAGAATGGAATAGAATAGAATACAACGGAATAGAATATTCTAGAATTGTAGGGAATAGATTGGAGTAGGATATTCTAGAATAGAATGGAATAGAATAGAATAAAATGGAGTACAATATTCTAGAATAGATTGGAAGAGAATGGAATAGAGTATTCCAGAATATCCTAGAATAGAAAGGAATAAAATAGAGTAAAATATTCTAGAATATAATGGAATAGAGTGGAGTAGAGTATTCCAGAATATCCTAGAATAGAATGGAATAGTATAGAATACAATAAAGTAGAACATTCTAGAATAGAATGGAATGGAGTAGAATATTGTAAAATAGAATAGAGTAGAATAGAATAGAAGAATGGAGTAGAATATTCTAGAATAGAATGGAATAGAATAGAATAGGAGTAGAATATTCTAGAATAGAATAGAATGGAGTAGAATAATCTAGAATAGAATAGAATAGAATGGAATGGAATGGAGTAGAATATTCTAGAATAGAATATATTGGGGTAGAATATTCTAGAAGAGAATAGAATAGAATAGATTGGAGTAGAATATTCTAGAATAGAATAGAATAGAATGGAACAGAATAGAATAGGATTAGAATATTCTAGAATAGAATAGGATTTAGTAGAATATTCTAGAATAGAATAGAATAGAATGGAATGGTGTAGAATATTCTAGAATTTTATAGAATGGAGTAGAATATTCTAGAATAGAATAGAATGGAGTAGAATATTATGAAATAGAATGGAGTAGAGTGGAGTAGAATATTCTAGAATAGAATTGAATAGAATAGAATGGAGTAGAATATTCTAGAATAGAATCGCATAGAATGCAGTAGGATATTCTAGAATAGAATGGAATAGAATGGAGTAGGATCTTCTAGAATAGGATGGAATAGAATAGAATGGAGTACAATATTCTAGAATAGAATGGAATAGAATGGAGTAGAATATTCCAGAATATCCTAGAATAGAATGGAATAGAATAGAATAGAATGGAGTAGAATATTCTAGAATAGTATAGAATGAGTAGAGTATTCTACAATAGAATAGAGTAGAATAGAATAGAAGAATGTAGTCGAATATTCTAGAATAGAATCGAATACAGTAGAATGGAGTAGAATATTTCAGAATAAAATAGAATGGACTGGAGTAGAATAATCCAGAAGAGGATAGAAAGGAATGAGGTAGAATATTCTAGAATAGAATGGAATAGAATATTCTAGAATAGAATGGAACATAATAGAATAGCAGTAGAATATTCTAGAATAAAATGGAATGGAATGGAATTAAATGGAGTAGAATATTCTAGATTAGAATATGTTGGAGTAGAATATTCTAGAATAGAATAGAATGGAGTAGAATATTCCAGAATAGAATACAATGGAATGGCGTAGAATATTCTAAATAGAATAGAAGGGAGTAGAATGGACTCTAATATTCTAGAATAGAGGAGCATAGAATACAATGGAGTAGAATATTCTAGAATAGAATGGAATAGCATGGAGTAGGATATTATAGAATAGAAGGTAACCAAATAGAATAGAATAGAATAGAATTCAATGGAGCAGAGTATTCTGGAATCGAATCGAATAGAGCAGAATGGAGTAGAATATTATATAATAAAGTGGAATCAAATCAAATCGAATAGAATAGAGTAGAATAGAGTAGAATGGAGTAAAATATTCTAGAATAGAAAGGAGTAGAATATTCTAGAATAAAATAGAATAGAATTGAGTAGGATAATCTAGAATAGAGTAGAATATAATAGAATGGAGTAGAACTTGCTAGAACAGAATAGAACGGAATAGAATGGAGTCGCATATTCCAGAATATTCTAGAATAGAATAGAAGAATAGAATAGAATGGAGTAGAATATTCTATAATAGAGTGGAATAGAATTGAGTAGGTTATTCTAGAATAGAATGGAGTAGAATATTCTAGAATAGAATGGAATATAATGGAGTAGAATATTCCAGAATATCCTAGAATAGAATAGAATGGAGTAGATTATTCGAGAATAGAATAGAATGGAATGGAGTAGAATATTCAAGAATAGAAGAGAATAGAATTGAGTAGAATATTCTACAATAGAATAGAATAGAATAGGTGTAGAATATTCTAGAATAGAATGGAATGGAATAAAAGGGAATGGAGTAGAACATTCTAGAATCGAATACAATGAAGTAGAATATTCCAGAATAGAATAGAGTGGAGTAGAATGGAGGAGAATATTCTAGAATAGAATAAAATAAAATTCAATGGAGTAGAATATTCTAGAATAGAATGTAATAGAATGGTGTAGGATATTCTAGAATACAAGAGAATGAAATAGAATAGAATTGAACAGAATTGAATCGAGTACAATATAGTGGAATCGAATCGAATATAGTAGAATGGAGTAGAATATTGTAGAATAAAATGGAATCAAATCGAATCGAATAGAATCGAATCGAATCAAAGAATATAGAATGGAGTAGAATATTTTGGAATAGAATGGAATAGAATGGAGTAGAATATTACAAAATATTCTAGAATAGAATGGAATAGAATAGAATAGAATGGAGTAGAATATTCTAGAATAGAATAGATTGGAGTAGAATATTCCAGAATAGAACAGAATAGAATGGAATGGAGTAGGATATTCTAGAATAGAATAGAAGATAATAGAATGGAGTAGAATATTCTAGAATAGAATAGATTGGAGTAGAATATTCTAGAATAGAATTGAATGGAGTAGAATATTATAGGATAGAAGATAATAAAATGGAATGGAATGGAGTAGAATATTCTAGAATAGAGTGGACTGGAGTAGAATATTCTAGAATAGAAAAGAATAGAATAGAAAATAAAGGAGTAGAATATTGTAGAATAGAATGGAATGGAATGGAATGGAATGGAATGGAGTAGAATATTCAATAGAATAGAATAGATTGTAGTAGAATATTCTAGAATATTGTAGAATAGAATAGAATGGAGTAGAATATTCTAGAATAGAATAGAATGGAGTACAATATTCTAGAATAGAACGGATTGGAGTAGAATATTCTATAATATTCTAGAATAGAATAGAATGGAGTAGAGTATTCTAAAATAGAATTGAATAGAATAGATTGGAGTAGAATATTGTTGAATAGAATAGATTATACCAGAATAGTATAGAATGGAATGGAGTAGAATATTCTAGAATAGAATAGAATAGGTGTAGAATATTCTAGAATAGAATGGAATGGAATAAAATGGAATGGAGTACAATATTCTAGAATCGAATAGAATGGAGTAAAATATTCCAGAATAGAATAGAATGTAGTACAATGGAGTAGAATATTCTAGAATAGAATAGAATAGAATAGAATAGAATTCAATGGAGTAGAATATTCTAGAATAGAATGTAATAGAATAGAGTATGATATTCTAGATTAGAAGAGAATGAAATAGAATAGAATAGAATTGAATGGAGTAGAATATAGTGGAATTGCATCGAATAGAAGCACAATGAGTAGAATATTGTAGAATAAAATGGAATCAAATCCAATCGAATAGAATCGAATCGAATCACACAGAATAGAAAATAATAGAATGGAGTAGAATATTCTAGAATAGAATGGAATAGAATGGAGTAGAATATTCCAGAATATTCTAGAATAGAATGGAATAGAATAGAATAGAATGGAATAGAATATTATATAATAGAATAGAATGGAGTAGAATATTCTAGATTAGAATAGAATAAAATGGAATGGAATGGAGTAGAATATTCTAGAATAGAATAGATTGGAGTAGAATATTCTAGAATAGAAAAGGATAGAATGGAATGGAGTAGGATATTCTAGAATAGAATAGAAGGGAATAGAATGGAGTGGAATTTTCTAGAATAGAATAAAATAGAATAGATTTGAGTAGAATATTCTAGAATATTCTAGAATAGAATAGAATGGAGTAGAATATTCTAGAATAGAATAGAATGGAGTGGACTGTTCTAGAATAGAATAGAATAGAATGGAATGGAGTAGAATATAGTGGAATCGAATCGAATAGAGTAGAATATTGTTGAATAAAATTGAATCAAATATAATCAAATCAAACAGAATAGAATAGAATGGAGTAGAATATTCTAGAATAGAATAGAATAGAATGGTGTCGAATATTCTAGAATAGAATAGAATGGAATGAAATGGAGTAGAACATTCTAGAATAGAATAGATTGGAGTAGATTATTCTAGAATAGAACAGAATAGAATGGAGTAGAACATTCTTGAATAGAATGGAATAGAATAGAATAGGAGTGGAATATTCTAGAATAGAATAGAATGGAGTAGAATATTCTAGAATAGAAGAGAATGGAATGGATGGCATTATAATATTCTAGAATACAATAGATTGGAGTAGAATATTCCAGAATAGAATAGAATAGAATAGAATGGTGTAGAATATTCTAGAATAGAAAAGAATGGAATGGAATGGAGTAGAATATTCTAGAAGAGAATAGAATGGAGTATAATATTCAAGAATAGAATAGAATGGAGTAGAATATTCAGAATAGATTAGAGTGGAATGGAATGGAGTAGAATATTCTAGAATAGAATAGATAGGAGTAGAATATTCTAGAATAGAATGGAATGGAGTAGGATATTCTCTATTTTATTCTAGAATATTCTACCCCATTCTACTCCATTCTATTCTATTCTAGAATATTATACTCCATTCTATTCTATTCCATTCTATTCCATTCCATTCTAGAATATTCTACTCCATTCTATTCTAGAATATTCTACTCCATTCTACTCTATTCTATTCTAGAATATTCTACAACATTCTATTCTCTTCTAGAATATTCTTCTCCATTCTATTCTATTCTAGAATATTCTACTCCACTCCATTCCATTCCGTTCTATTCTATTCTAGAATATTCTACTCCATTCTATTCTATTCCATTCTATTCTAGAATATTCTGGAACACTCTACTCCATTCTATTCCATTCAATTCTCGAATATTCTACTCCAATCTATTCTACTCCATGCTATTCCATTCCATTCTAGAATATTCGACTCCATTCTATTCTATTGTATTCTAGAATATCCTACTACATTCTATTCAATTCCATTCTAGAATATTCTACTCCATTCTATTCTATTCTATTCTATTCTATTCTAGAATATTCCACTCTATTCTAGTCCATTCCTTTCTATGCTAGAGTATTCTAATCCATTCTATTCTATTCTAGAATATTCTATTCCATTCCATTGCATTGCATTCCATAACATTCCATTCTATTCTAGAATATTCTACTCCTTTCTGTTATATTCTAATCTATTCTAGAATATTTTAATCCAATCCTTTCTATTCTAGAATATTCTACTCCATTCTCTTCTATTCTATTATATTCTACTCAATTCTACTCCATTCTATTCTATTCTAGAATATTCTACTCCATTCTATTCTATTCTAGAATAATCTACTCCATTCCATTCCATTTTATTCTATTCTATCCTACAATATTCTGCTCCATTTTATTCTATTCTATAATATTCTACGCCAATCCATTCTATTCCCAAATATTCTACTCCATTCCATTCCATTCTAGTCTAGTCTATTCTAGAATATTCTACTCCATTCTATTGTATTCTAATCTATTCTAGAATATTCTACTCCATTCTATTTCATTCCATTCTAGCATAATCTACTCAATTCTATTCTATTATATTCTATTATATTCCAGAATATTCTACTCCATTCTATTCTCTTCTAGAATATTGTTCGCCATTCTTTTCTATTCTAGAATATTCTACTCCATTCCATTCCATTTCATTCCATTCTATTCTCTTCTAGAATATTCTACTCCATTCCATTCCATTCCATTCTATTCCATTCTATTCTAGAATATTCTACTCCATTCTCTTCTATACTAGAATATTCTACTCCATTCTATTCTATTCCATTCTATTGTAGAATATTCTAGAACACTCTACTCCATTCTATTCCATTGTATTCTAGAATATTCTACTCCATTGTATACTTTTCCATTCTATTCTAGAATTTCCTACTCCTTTCTATTCCTTTCCACTCTAGAATATTCTACTCCATTCTCTTCTATTCATTTCTAGAATATTCTACTCCATTCTACTCCATTCTATTCTATTCTAGAATATGCTACTCCATTCTATTCTATTCTAGAATATTCTACTCCATTCTATTCTATTCCATTCCATTCTAGAATATTCTACTCCATTCTATTCTATTCTATTCTAGAATATTCTACTCCATTCTACTCCATTCTATTCTATCCTAGAATATTCTACTCCATTCTGTTCTTTTCTATTCTGGAATATTCTACTGCATTCCATTCTATTCTAGAATATTCTACTCGATTCCATTCCAATCCATTCCATTTTCTTCTAGAATATTCTACTCTTATTCTATTCTATTCTATTCTAGAATATTCTACTCCATTCAATTCTATTCTATTCTAGAATATTCTATTCCATTCCATTCCATTCCATTCTAGAATATTTTAATCCTTTCTGTTCTATTCAATTATATTCTATTCTATAAAATTCTTCTACATTCTATTCTATTCTGGAATATTCTACTCCATTCCATTCTATTCTGTTCTGGAATATTCTACTCCATTCTATTCTATTCTACAATATTCTACTCCATTCTACTCCAGTCTTTACCATTCTATTCTAGAACATTCTGAATATTCTACTCCATTCTATTCCATCCTATTCTAGTATATTCTACTCCATTCAATTCTAATTTATTCTAGAATATTCTAACCCATTCTACTCCATTCTATTCTATTCTAGAATATTATACTCCATTCTATTGCATTCTATTCTAGATTATTCTACTCCATTCTATTCTATTCTAGAATATTCTACTCCATTCTATTCTATTTTATTCTAGAATATTCTATCCAATTCTACTCCATACTATTCTATTCTGGAATATTATACTCCATTCTATTCTATTCTACAATATTCTACTCCATTCTACTCCATTCTTTACCATTCTATTCTAGAACATTCTGAATATTCTACTCCATTCTATTCCATTCTATTCTAGAATATTCTACTCCATTCTATTGTATTTTATTCTAGAATATTCTACCCAGTTCTACTCCATTCTATTCTATTCTATAATATTATACTCCATTCTATTCCATTCTATTCTAGATTATTCTACTCCAGTCTATTCTATTCTCTTCTAGAATATTCTACCCCATACTACTCCATTATATTCTATTCTAGAATATTCTACTCAATTCTATTCTAATCTAGAATATTCTACTCCATTCTATTCTATTCTATTCCATTCTATTCTGGAATATTTTGGAACATTCTTCTCCATTCTATTCCATTCAATTCTAGAATATTCTACTCCATTCTATTCTATTCCATGCTATTCCATTTCATTCTAGAATATACGACTCCATTCTATTCTATTCTATTCTAGAATATTCTACTCCACTCTACTCTATTCTATTCTATTCTAGAATATTCTACTTCATTCTATTCTATTCTAGAATATTCTACTCCATTCCATTCCATTCTATTATAATGTATTCTAGAATATTCTTCTCCACTCTATTCTATTCTATTCTAGAATTTTCCACTCCATTCTATTCCATTCCATTCTATTCCTGAATACCCTCCTCCATTCAATTACATTCCAATCTATAATGTTCTACTCCATTCTATTCTATACTATTCTATTCTATTCTGGAATATTCTCCTCCTTCTATTCTATCCTACAATATTCTACTCCATTCTATTCCATTCAATTCTAGAATATTCTACTCCATTCTATTCTATTCCATTCTATTCCATTCCATTCTAGAATATTCTACTCCATTCTATTCTATTCCATTCAACTCTAGAATATTCTACTCCATTCTATCCTATTCTATTCCAGAGTATTCTACTCCATTCTACTCCATTCTATTCTATTCTAGAATATTCTACTCTATTCTATTCTATTCTATTCTAGAATATTCTGCTCCATTCTATTCTATTACATTCTATTCCATTCCATTCTAGAATATTCTACTCCATTCTATTCTATTCAATTCTATGCTGGAATGTTCTACTCCTATTCTATACTATTCCATTTTATTCTAGAATATTCTTCTACAATCTATTCTATTACATTCTATTCTAGAATATTCTACCCCATCTATTCTATTCTCTTCTATTCTAGAAAATTCTACTCCATTCTACTCCATTCTTTTCTATTCTAGAATATTCTACTCCATTTTATTCCATTCTATTCTCGATTATTCTACCCCATTCTACTCCATTCTATTCTATTCTAGAATATTCTATTCCATTGGATTCTATTCTATTCCATTCTATTCTATAATATCCTACTACATTCTCTTCCATTCTATTCTTGAATATTCTCCATTCTTTTCAATTCTATTCTATTCTAGAATATTCTACGCCATTTACTCCATTCTATTCCATTCTAGAATATTCTACTCCAGTCTATTCTATTCTAGAATATTCTACTCCAGTCTATTCTATTCTAGAATATTCTATTCCATTCCAATCCATTCCATTCCATTCTACTCTGGAATAATCTACTCTTATTCAATTCAATTCTATTCTATTCTATGATGTTCTACTCCATTCTATTCTATTCTATTCTGGAATATTCTACTCCATTCCATTCTATTCTGTTCTGGAATATTCTACTCCATTCTATTCTATTCTTCAATATTCTACTCCATTCTACTCCAGTCTTTACCATTCTATTCTAGAACATTCTGAATATTCTACTCCATTCTATTCCATCCTATTCTAGTATATTCTACTCCATTCAATTCTATTTTATTCTAGAATATTCTACCCCATTCTACTCCATTCTATTCTATTCTAGAATATTATACTCCATTCTATTGCATTCTATTCTACATTATTCTACTCCATTCTATTCTATTCTTTTCTAGAATATTCTACCCTATTCTACTCCATTCTATTCTGTTCTAGAATATTCTACTCCAGTCTATTCTATTTTATTCTAGAATATTCTATCCAATTCTACTCCATACTATTCTATTCTAGAATATTATACTCCATTCTATTCTATTCTACAATATTCTACTCCATTCTACTCCATTCTTTACCATTCTATTCTAGAACATTCTGAATATTCTACTCCATTCTATTCCATTCTATTCTAGAATATTCTACTCCATTCTATTCTATTTTATTCTAGAATATTCTCCCCCATTCTACTCCATTCTATTCTATTCTAGAATATTATACTCCATTCTATTCCATTCTATTCTAGATCATTCTACTCCATTCTATTCTATTCTCTTCTAGAATATTCTACCCCATACTACTCCATTATATTCTATTCTAGAATATTCTACTCAATTCTATTCTATTCTAGAATATTCTACTCCATTCTATTCTATTCTATTCTATACTATTCCACTCCATTCTATTCTATTGTAGAATATTCTACTCCATACTTTTCTATTCTATTCTATTCTAGAATATTATACTCCATTCTATTCTATTCTATGCCATTCTATTCTGGAATATTCTGGAACATTCTACTCCATTCTATTCCATTCAATTCTAGAATATTCTACTCCATTCTATTCTATTCCATGCTATTCAATTCCATTCTAGAATATTCGACTCCATTCTATTCTATTCTATTCTAGAATATTCCACTCCATTCTACTCGATTCTAGAATATTCTACTCTATTCTTTTCTATTCTATTCTAATCTAGAATATTCTACTCCATTCTATTCTATTCTCTTCTAGAATATTCTACTCCATTCTATTCTCTTGTAGAATATTCTACTCCATTCTATTCTATTCTAGAATATTCTACTCCATTCCATTCTATTCTATTGTTGAATAATCTACTCCATTCCATTCCATTCCATTCCATTCCATTCCATTCTAGAATATTCTACTCCTATATTATTCTATTCTACAATATTCTACTCCATTCTATTCTATTCTAGAATATTCTACTCCATTCCGTTCTTTTCTATTCTGGAATATTATACTCCATTCCATTCTATTCTATAATATTCTCCTCGATTCCATTCCATTCCATTCCATTCTCTTCAAGAATATTCTACTCCTATTCTATTCTATTCTATTCTATTCTATTCTAGAATATTCTACTCCTTTCAATTCTATTCTATTCTAGAATATTCTACTCCATTCCATTCCATTCCATTCTATTCTAGAATATTCTACTCCTATTCTGTTCTGTTCAGTTCTATTCTATTCTATAATATTCTTCTAAATTCTATTCTATTCTGAAATATTCTACTCCATTCCATTCTATTCTGTTATGGAATATTCTACTCCATTCTATTCTATTCTACAATATTCTACTCCATTCTACTCCTATCTTTAACATTCTATTCTAGAACATTCTGAATATTCTACTCCATTCTATTCTAGAATATTCTACCCCATTCTACTCCATTCTAGTCTATTCTAGAATATTATACTCCATTCTATTCCATTCTATTCTAGATTATTCTACTCCATTGTATTCTATTCTCTTCTAGAATATTCTACCCCATTCTACTCCATTCTATTCTATTCTAGAATATTCTACTCAATTCTATTCTATTCTAGAATATTATACTCCATTCTATTCTATTCCATTCTATTCCATTCTATTCTAGAATATTCTACTCCATTCTATTCTATTCTATTCTATTCTAGACTACTCTACTCCATTCTATTCTATTCTAGAATATTGTGCTCCATTCTTTTCTATTCTAATCTCTTCTAGAATATTCTACTCCATTCTATTCTATTCCATTCTATTCTGGAATATTTTGGAACATTCTTCTCCATTCTATTCCATTCAATTCTAGAATATTCTACTCCATTCTATTCTATTCCATGCTATTCCATTTCATTCTAGAATATACGACTCCATTCTATTCTATTCTATTCTAGAATATTCTACTCCACTCTACTCTATTCTATTCTATTCTAGAATATTCTACTTCATTCTATTCTATTCTAGAATATTCTACTCCATTCCATTCCATTCTATTATAATGTATTCTAGAATATTCTTCTCCACTCTATTCTATTCTATTCTAGAATTTTCCACTCCATTCTATTCCATTCCATTCTATTCCTGAATACCCTCCTCCATTCAATTTCATTCCAATCTATAATGTTCTACTACATTCTATTCTATACTATTCTATTCTATTCTGGAATATTCTCCTCCTTCTATTCTATCCTACAATATTCTACTCCATTCTATTCCATTCAATTCTAGAATATTCTACTCCATTCTATTCTATTCCATTCTATTCCATTCCATTCTAGAATATTCTACTCCATTCTATTCTATTCCATTCCACTCTAGAATATTCTACTCCATTCTATCCTATTCTATTCCAGAGTATTCTACTCCATTCTACTCCATTCTATTCTATTCTAGAATATTCTACTCTATTCTATTCTATTCTAGAATATTCTACTCCATTCTATTCTATTCAATTATATGCTGGAATGTTCTACTCCTATTCTATCCTATTCCATTTTATTCTAGAATATTCTTCTACAATCTATTCTATTACATTCTATTCTAGAATATCCTACTTCATTCTATTCCATTCTATTCTAGAATATTCTACCCCATCTATTCTATTCTCTTCTATTCTAGAAAATTCTACTCCATTCCACTCCATTCTTTTCTATTCTAGAATATTCTACTCCATTCTATTCCATTCTATTCTCGATTATTCTACCCCATTCTACTCCATTCTATTCTATTCTAGAATATTCTATTCCATTGGATTCTATTCTATTCCATTCTATTCTATAATATCCTACTACATTCTCTTCCATTCTATTCTTGAATATTCTCCTCCATTCTTTTCAATTCTATTCTATTCTAGAATATTCTACGCCATTTACTCCATTCTATTCCATTCTAGAATATTCTACTCTAGTCTATTCTATTCTAGAATATTCTACTCCAGTCTATTCTATTCTAGAATATTCTATTCCATTCCAATCCATTCCATTCCATTCTACTCTGGAATATTCTACTCTTATTCAATTCTATTCTATTCTATTCTATGATGTTCTACTCCATTCTATTCTATTCTATTCTGGAATATTCTACTCCATTCCACTCTATTCTATTCTGGAATATTCTAGTCCATTCTATTCTATTCTTCAATATTATACTCCATTCTACTCTATTCTATTCCATTCTGTTCTAGAATATTCTGGAATATTCTACTCCTTTCTATTCCATTCTATTCTAGCATATTCTACTTCATTCTATTCTATTCCATTCTATTCTAGGATGTCCTACTCCATTCTACTCCCTTCTATTCTACTCTAGAATATTCTACTCCATTCTATACCATTCCATTCTAGATTTTTCTACTCCATTCTATTCTATTCTAGAATATTCTACTTGATTCTACTCCATTCTATTCTATTCTTGAATATTCTACTCCTATTGTATTCTATTCCATTCCATTCTAGAATATTATACTCCATTCTATTCTATTCTATTCTAGAATATTCTACTCTATTCTATTCTATTCTGGAATATTCTACTACCTTCCATTCCATTCCATTCTATTCTCTTCTAGAATATTCTACGACACTGCATTCCATTCCATTAAATTCTATTCTATTATATTCTACTCCATTCTTATCTATTCTATTCTATTCTAGCATATTCAAATGTAATCCACTCTATTCTAGAATATTCTACTTCATTCGATTCCATTCTATTCTATTCTATTAAATAATATTCTACTGCATTCTATTTTATTCTTGAATATTATTCCCCATTCTATTCTATTCCATTCTATTCTTGAATATCCTACTCCATTCTATTCCATTCCACTCTAGAGAATTCTACTCCATTCTCTTCTATTCTTTTCTCGAATATTCTCCATTCTACTCCATTCTATTCTATTCTAGAATATTCTCCTCCATTCTATTCTATTCTAGAATATTCTCCTCCATTCAATTCTATTCTATTCCATTCCATTCTTGAATATTCTGGAATATTCTACTCCACTCTGTTTCATTCAATTCTAGAAAATTCTACTCCATTCTATCCTGTTCCATTCTATTCCATTCCATTCTAGAATATTCTACTCCATTCTATTCTATTATATTCCTGAGTATTCTACTCCATTCTACTCCATCCTATTCTATTCTAGAATAGTCTACTGCATTCTATTCTATTCTAGAATATTCTACCCCCTTCTATTCTATTCCATTCATTTCCATTCCATTCTAGAATAAACTACTCCATTCTATTGTATTCAATTCTATTCTAGAATATTCTACTCCTATTCTACTTCACTCTATTCTATAATATTCTACTCCATTCTATTCTATTCCATTCTATTCTAGAATATCCTACTCCATTCTATTCCATTCGATTCTAGAATATTCTACTCCATTTTATTCTATTCTATTCTATACTAGAATATTCTACACCATTCTACTCCATTCTAATCTATTCTAGAATATTCTCCTCAATTCTATTCTAGATTATTCTTCTCCATTCCATTCTATTCTAATCTATTCTAGAATATTCTACTCCATTTTACTCCATTCTATTCTATTCTAGAATATTCTACTCCTATTGTATTCTATTCCATTCTATTCTTGAATATTCTACTCCATTTGATGCTATAATATTCTACTCCATAATACTATATTCTAGAATTTTCTACTCCATTCTATTCCATTCTATTATAGATTATTCTACTCCATTCTATTCTATTCTCTTCTATTCTAGAATATTCTTCTCCATTCTACTCCATTCTATTCTATTCTAGAATTTTCTACTCCATTCTATTCCATTCTATTCTAGATTATTCTACTCCATTCCAATGTATTCTCTTCTATTCTTGAATATTCTACTCCATTCTCCTCCATTCTATTCTATTCTAGAATATTCTACTGCATTCTATTCTATTCTAGAATATTCTACCCCATTCTACCCCATTCTATTCTATTCTAGAATATTCTACTCCATTCTATTCCATTCTATTCTCGATTATTCTACTCCTTTCCATTCTATTCTATTCTATTCTAGAATATTCTACTCTATTCTACTCCATTCTATTCTATTCTATAATATTCTACTCCGTTCTACTCACTTCTATTCTAGATTATTCTACTCCATTCTATTCTATTCTAGAATATTCTACTACTATTGTATTCTATTCCATTCTATTCTTGAATATTCTACTCCATTCTTTTCTAGAATATTCTACTCCATTATACTCTATTCTAGAATATTCTACTCAATTCTATTCCATTCTATTCTAGATTATTCTACTCCATTCTATTCTATTCTCTTCTATTCTAGAATATTTTACTCCATTCTATTCTATTCTAGATTATTCTACTCCATTCTATTCCATTCTATTCTAGATTATTCTACTCCATTCTATTCTATTCTCTTCTATTCTAGAATATTATTCTCCATTCTACTCCATTCTATTCTATTCTATAATATTCTACTCCATTCTATTCCATTCTATTCTAGATTATTCTACTCCATTCTATTCTATTCTCTTCTATTCTAGAATATTATACTCCATTCTACTCCATTCTATTCTATTCTAGAATATTCTACTCCATTCGATTCCATTCTATTCTATTCTAGAATATTCTACAATATTCTACTGCATTCTATTCTATTCTAGAATATTCTACTCCATTCTATTCTATTCTATTCTAGAATATTTTACTCTTCTATTCTATTCTAGAATATTCTATTCTACTCCATTGTATTCTTTCCCATACTATTCTAGAATATCCTACTCCATTCTATTCCATTCCACTCTATAATATTCTACTCCATTCTCTTCTATTCTTTTGTAGAATATTATACTCCATTCTACTCTATTCTAGAATGTTCTACTCCATTCTATTCCATTCTATTCTCGATTATTCTACTCCATTCTATTCTATTCTCTTCTAGAGTATTCTACTCCAATCTGTTCTATTCTAGAATATTCTACTACGTTCCTTTACATTCCATTCTATTCTCTTCTAGAATGTTCTACTCCATTCCATTCCATTCTATTCTAGAATATTCTACTCCACTCTATTCTTTTCTAGAATATTCTACTCTAATCCACTCTGTTCTCGAATATTCTACTCCATTCGATTCCATTCTATTCTATTCTATTCTAGAATATTCTACTGCATTCTATTGTATTCTAGAATATTTTACTCCTGTTCTATTCTATTCTATTCTAGATTACTCTACTCCATTCTATTCTATTCTATTCTAGAATATTCTACTCCATTCTATTCTATTCTAGAATATTCTATTTCATTCTATTCTATTCTACTCCATTCTATTCTATTCTATTCCATTCTATTGTGGAATATTCTGAAATATTCTACTCCATTCTATTCCATTCAATTCTAGCATATTCTACTCCATTCCATTCTATTCTATTCTATTCCATTCTATTCTAGATTATTCTACTCCATTCCATTCTATTCTATTCTATTCTAGATTATTCTCCTCCATTCTACTCCATTCTACTCCATTCTATTCTATTCTAGAATATTCTACTCCATTCGATTCAATTCTATTCTAGATTATTCCACTCCATTCTATTCTATTCTACAATATTCTACTCCTATTGTATTCTATTCCGTTCTATTCTTGAATATTCTACTCCTTTCTTTTCTAGAATATTCTACTCCATTATACTCTATTCTAGAATATTCTACTCCATTATATTCCAATCTATTCTAGATTATTCTACTCCATTCTATTCTATTCTCTTTTATTCTAGTATATTCTACTCCATTCTAATCCATTCTATTCTATTCTAGAATATTCTACTCCATTCTATTCAATTCCATTCTAGATTATTCTAATCCATTCTATTCTAGAATATTCTACTCCATTCTACTCCATTCTATTCTATTCTTGAATATTCTACTCCATTCTATTATAGATTATTCTACTCCATTGCCTTCTATTCTATTCTATTATAGACTATTCTACTCCATCCTATTCTATTCTAGAATATTCTACTCCTATTGGATTCTATTAGATTATATTCTGGAATATTCTACTCCATTCTATTCTTGAATATTCTACTACATTATACTCTATTCTAGAATATTCTACTCCATTCTATTCTAGATTTTGTTACTCCATTCTATTCTATTCTAGAATATTCTACTCCATTCTTTTCCATTGTATTCTATTCTAGAATATTCTACTCCATTCTATTCCATTCTATTCTAGTTTATTCTACTCCATTCTATTCTATTCTATTCTAGAATATTTTACTCCTTTCTACTCCATTCTATTCTATTCTAGAATATTCTACTCCATTCTATTCTATTCTAGAATATTCTACTCCATTCTATTCTATTCTAGAATATTCTACTCCATTCTATTCTATTCTAGAATATTCTACTACCTTCCTTTACTTTCCATTCTATTCTCTTCTAGAATGTTCTACTCCATTCCATCCCATTCCATTCCATTCTATTCTAGAATATTCTGCTCCACTCTATTCTATTCTATTCTATTCTAGAATATTCTACTCTAATCTACTCTATTCTAGAGTATTCTACTCCATTCTATTCCATTCTATTCTATTCTAGAATATTCTACGCCATTGTATACTTTTCCATTCTATTCTAGAATTTCCTACTCCTTTCTATTCCTTTCCACTCTAGAATATTCTACTCCATTCTCTTCTATTCTTTTCTAGAATATTCTACTCCATTCTACTCCATCCTATTCTATTCTAGAATAGTCTACTGCATTCTATTCTATTCTAGAATATTCTACTCCCTTCTATTCTATTCCATTCATTTCCATTCCATTCTAGAATAAACTACTCCATTCTATTCTATTCAATTCTATTCTAGAATATTCTACTCCTATTCTACTTCACTCTATTCTATAATATTCTACTCCATTCTATTCTATTCCATTCTATTCTAGAATATCCTACTCCATTCTATTCCAATCGATTCTAGAATATTCTACTCCATTTTATTCTATTCTATTCTATACTAGAATATTCTACACCATTCTACTCCATTCTATTCTATTCTAGAATATTCTCCTCAATTCTATTCTAGATTATTCTTCTCCATTCCATTCTATTCTAATCTATTCTAGAATATTCTACTCCATTTTACTCCATTCTATTCTATTCTAGAATATTCTACTCCTATTGTATTCTATTCCATTCTATTCTTGAATATTCTACTCCATTTGATGCTATAATATTCTACTCCATAATACTATATTCTTGAATTTTCTACTCCATTCTATTCCATTCTATTATAGATTATTCTACTCCATTCTATTCTATTCTCTTCTATTCTAGAATATTCTTCTCCATTCTACTCCATTCTATTCTATTCTAGAATTTTCTACTCCATTCTATTCCATTCTATTCTAGATTATTCTACTACATTCTATTCTATTCTATTCTAGAATATTCTACTCCATTCTATTCTATTCTAGAATATTCTACTCCATTCTATTCTATTCTAGAATATTCTACGCCATTCTATTCTATTCTAGAATATTCAACTCCATTCTATTCTATTCTACTCTATTCTATTCTATAATATTCTACTCCATTCTATTCTATTCTATTCCATTCTATTCTGGAATATTCTAGAATAATCTACTCCATTCTATTCCATTCTATTCTAGAATATTCTACTCCATTGTATTCTATGCCATTCTATTCCATTCCATTCTAGAATGTTCTACTACATTCTATTCTATTCTATTCTATAATATTCTACTTGTTTCTACTCCATTCTATTCTATTCTAGCATATTCTACTCTATTCTATTCTATTCTAGAATGTTCTACCCCATTCCATTCCATTCTATTCTATTCTATTCTTGAATATTCTACTCCAATCTATTCTATTCTTGAATATTCTGAAATATTCTACTCCAACCCATTCTATTCTAGAATATTCTACTCCATTCGATTCCATTCTATTCTATTCTATTCTAGAATATTCTACTCCATTCTATTCTATTCTAGAATATTCTACTCCATTCTATTCCATTCTATTCTAGAATATTCTACTCCATTCTAATTTCTTCTAGAATATTCTACTCCATTCTATTCCATTCTATTCTACAATATTCTGGAATATTCTACTCCATTCTATTCTACTCTATTCTCGAATATTCTCCTCCATTTTCCTCTTTCCTATCCTATTCTAATGGATTCGATTCGATTCTATTCGATTCGATTTGATTCCATTTTATTCTAGAATATTCTACGTCTTTCTACTCTATTCGATTCGATTCCTTAATATTCTACTCCATTCCATTCTATTCTCTTCTATTCTATTTGATTCTCTTCTATTCTAGAGTATCCTACTCAATTCCATTCCATTCTATTCTAGAATATTCTACTCCTATTCTATTCTACTCTATTCTACTCCATTCTATTCTATTGTAGAATATTCTACTCCATTCTATTCTATCCCATATATTCCACTCCATTCCATTCCATTACATTACATTCGATTCTAGAATATTTTACTCCTATTCTATTCCATTCTAGAATATTCTACTCCATTCTATTCTATTCTATCCTAGAATATTCTACTCCATTCTATTCCATTCCACTCTATTCCTGAATACCCTACTCCATTCTACTCCATTCCATTCTATTATGCTCTACTCCATTCTCTTCTATACTATTCTATTCTATTCCTTTTTAGAATATTATTCTCCATTCTACTCCATTCTATTCTATTCTAGAATGTTCTACTCCATTCTATTCTATTCTAGAATGTTCTACTCCATTCTATTCTATACTAGAATATTTTACTCCATTCTATTCTATTCTAGAATATTCTACTCCATTCTCTTCTATTCCATTCAATTCAATTCCATTCTAGAATATTCTACTCCATTCTATTCTATTTAATTCTATTTTAGAATATTCTACTCCATTCTATTCCATTCCACTCTAAAATTTTCTACTCCATTCTATTCTATTCTATTCTATTCTATTCTATTCTATTCTATTCTATTCTAGAATATTCTACCCCATTCTACTCCATTCTATTCTATGCTAGAATATTCTATTCCATTCTATTCTAGATTATTCTACTCCATTCCATTCTATTCTCTTCTATTCTAGAATATTCTACTCCATTCTATTCTATTCTAGAATATTCTACTGCATTCTATTCTATTCTAGAATATTCTACCCCATTCTACTCCATTCTATTCTATTCTAGAATATTCTACTCCATTCTATTCCATTCTATTCTCGATTATTCTACTCCATTCCATTCTATTCTATTCTATTCTAGAATATTCTACTCTATTCTACTCCATTCTATTGTATTCTATAATATTCTACTCCGTTCTACTCTATTCTATTCTAGATTATTCTACTCCATTCTATTCTATTCTAGAATATTCTACTACTATTGTATTCTATTCCATTCTATTCTTGAATATTCTACTCCATTCTTTTCTAGAATATTCTACTCCATTATACTCTATTCTAGAATATTCTACTCAATTCTATTCCATTCTATTCTAGATTATTCTACTCCATTCTATTCTATTCTCTTCTATTCTAGAATATTTTACTCCATTCTATTCTATTCTAGATTATTCTACTCCATTCTATTCCATTCTATTCTAGATTATTCTACTCCATTCTATTCTATTCTCTTCTATTCTAGAATATTATTCTCCATTCTACTCCATTCTATTCTATTCTATAATATTCTACTCCATTCTATTCCATTCTATTCTAGATTATTCTACTCCATTCTATTCTATTCTCTTCTATTCTAGAATATTATACTCCATTCTACTCCATTCTATTCTATTCTAGAATATTCTACTCCATTCGATTCCATTCTATTCTATTCTAGAATATTCTACAATATTCTACTGCATTCTATTCTATTCTAGAATATTCTACTCCATTCTATTCTATTCTATTCTAGAATATTCTACTCTTCTATTCTATTCTAGAATATTCTGTTCTACTCCATTGTATTCTTTCCCATTCTATTCTAGAATATCCTACTCCATTCTATTCCATTCCACTCTATAATATTCTACTCCATTCTCTTCTATTCTTTTGTAGAATATTATACTCCATTGTACTCTATTGTAGAATGTTCTACTCCATTCTATTCCATCCATTCTATTCTCGATTATTCTACTCCATTCTATTTTATTCTCTTCTAGAGTATTCTACTCCAATCTGTTCTATTCTAGAATATTCTACTACGTTCCTTTACATTCCATTCTATTCTCTTCTAGAATGTTCTACTCCATTCCATTCCATTCTATTCTAGAATACTCTACTCCACTCTATTCTTTTCTAGAATATTCTACTCTAATCCACTCTGTTCTCGAATATTCTACTCCATTCGATTCCATTCTATTCTATTCTATTCTAGAATATTCTACTGCATTCTATTGTATTCTAGTATATTCTACTCCTGTTCTATTCTATTCTATTCTAGATTACTCTACTCCATTCTATTCTATTCTATTCTAGAATATTCTACTCCATTCTATTCTATTCTAGAATATTCTATTTCATTCTATTCTATTCTACTCCATTCTATTCTATTCCATTCCATTCTATTGTGGAATATTCTGAAATATTCTACTCCATTCTATTCCATTCAATTCTAGCATATTCTACTCCATTCCATTCTATTCTATTCTATTCCATTCTATTCTAGATTATTCTACTCCATTCCATTCTATTCTATTCTATTCTAGATTATTCTCCTCCATTCTACTCCATTCTACTCCATTCTATTCTATTCTAGAATATTCTACTCCATTCGATTCAATTCTATTCTAGATTATTCCACTCCATTCTATTCTATTCTACAATATTCTACTCCTATTGTATTCTATTCCGTTCTATTCTTGAATATTCTACTCCTTTCTTTTCTAGAATATTCTACTCCATTATACTCTATTCTAGAATATTCTACTCCATTATATTCCAATCTATTCTAGATTATTCTACTCCATTCTATTCTATTCTCTTTTATTCTAGTATATTCTACTCCATTCTACTCCATTCTATTCTATTCTAGAATATTCTAATCCATTCTATTCTATTCTAGAATATTCTATTCCATTCTATTCTATTCTAGAATATTCTACTCCATTCTATTCTATTCTAGAATATTCTACTACCTTCCTTTACTTTCCATTCTATTCTCTTCTAGAATGTTCTACTCCATTCCATCCCATTCCATTCCATTCTATTCTAGAATATTCTGCTCCACTCTATTCTATTCTATTCTATTCTAGAATATTCTACTCAAATCCACTCTATTCTAGAGTATTCTACTCCATTCTATTCCATTCTATTCTATTCTATTCTAGAATATTCTACTCCATTCTATTCTATTCTATTCTATTCCGTTCTAATCTTGAATATTCTACTCCATTTGATTCTCGAATATTCTACTCCATGATACTATATTCTAGAATATTCTACTCCAATCTCTTCCATTCTATTCTAGATTATTCTACACCAGTCTATTATATTCTCTTCTATTCTCGAATATTCTTCTCCATTCTACTCCATTCTATTCTCTTGTAGAATTTTCTACTCCATTCTATTCCATTCAATTCTAGAATATTCTACTCCATTCTATTCTATTCTAGAATATTCTACTCCATTCGATTCAATTCTATTCTAGATTATTCCACTCCATTCTATTCTACAATATTCTACTCCTATTGTATTCTATTCCGTTCTATTCTTGAATATTCTACTCCTTTCTTTTCTAGAATATTCTACTCCATTATACTCTATTCTAGAATATTCTACTCAATTCTATTCCATTCTATTCTAGATTATTCTACTCCATTCTATTCTATTCTCTTCTATTCTAGAATATTCTACTCCATTCTAATCCATACTATTCTATTACGTTCCTTTACATTCCATTTTATTCTCTTCTAGAATGTTCCACTCCATTCCATTCCATTCTATTCTAGAATATTCTACTCCACTCTATTCTTTTCTAGAATATTCTACTCTAATCCACTCTGTTCTCGAATTTTCTACTCTATTCGATTCCATTCTATTCTATTCTATTGTAGAATATTCTACTGCATTCTATTGTATTCTAGAATATTCTACTCCTGTTCTATTCTATTCTAGAATACTCTACTCCATTCTATTCTATTCTATTCTAGAATATTCTACTACATTCTTTTCTTTTCTAGAATATTCTATTCCATTCTATTCTATTCTACTCCATTCCATTCTATTCTATTCCATTCTATTCTGGAATATTCTGAAATATTCTACTCCATTCTATTCCATTCAATTCTAGAATATTCTACTCCATTCTATTCTATTCTATTCTATTCCATTCTATTCTAGATTATTCTACTCCATTCCATTCTATTCTATTTTATTCTAGATTATTGTACTCCATTCTACTCCATTCTACTCCATTCTATTGTATTCTAGAATATTCTACTCCATTCTATTCAATTCTATTCTAGATTATTCTACTCCATTCTATTCTAGAATATTCTACTCCATTCTACTCCATCTATTCTATTCTAGAATATTCTACTCCATTCTATTCCAGATTATTCTACTCCGTTGCATTCTATTCAATTCTATTCTAGAATATTCTACTCCATTCTATTCCATTCTATTCTATTCTAGAATATTCTACTCCTATTGGATTCTATTCCATTATATTCTGGAATATTCTACTCCATTCTATTCTAGAATATTCTGCTCCATTATACTCTATTCTAGAATATTCTACTCCATTGTATTCTAGATTTTTTTACTCCATTCTATTCTATTCTAGAATATTCTACTCCATTCTTCTCCATTGTATTCTATTCTAGAATATTCTACTCCATTCTATTCCATTCTATTCTAGTTTATTCTACTCCATTCTATTCTATTCTATTCTAGAATATTCTACTCCTTTCTACTCCATTCTATTATATTCTAGAATATTCTACTCCATTCTATTCTATTCTAGAATATTCTACTCCATTCTATTCTATTCTAGAATATTCTACTCCATTCTATGCTAGTCTATTCTATTCTAGAATATTCTACACCATTCTATTCTATTCTATTCCTTTCTTTTCTGAATATTCTGGAATATACTTGAATATTCTACTCCAATCTGTTCCATTCTATTCTGGAATATTCTACTCCATTATATTCTATTACATTCTATTCCATTCCATTCTAGAATATTCCACTCCATTGTATTCTATTCTATTGTAGAATATTCTACTCCATTCCATTATATTCTATAATATTCTACTCCATTCCCTTCTAGAATATTCTACTCCATTCTATTCTATTCTATAATATACTACTCCATTCTATTCTATTCCATTCTATTCTAGAATAATCTAGAATATTCTACTCCATTCTATTCTATTCTATCCTAACCCAGAATATTCTACTCCATTCTATTATATGCAATTCTGGAATATTCTACTCCAGCCCACTGTATTCTATTCTGGAATACTCTACTCCGTTCTATTCTATTCTATTCCACAATATACTATTCCAACCCTATTCTATTCCATCTATTCTAGAATATTCTACTTCATTCTATTCTATTCTATTCTAGAATGTTCTACTCCATTTTATTCTATTCTAGAATATTCTACTCCATTCTATACTATTCTAGAATAATCTACTCCATTTCTTTTCATTCTATTCCATTCTATTCTAGAATATTGTACTCCATTCTATTCTATTCTAGAATATTGTACTCCAATCCATTCAATTCTAGAATATTCTACTCCATTCCATTCTTTTCTACTCTGGAATATTCTACTCCATTGTATTCTATTCTATAATATTCTACTCCATTGTATTCTATTCCATTCTATTCTAGAGTATTTACTGATGAACAGCGACCTACGCAGCATGTTCATGTCGTTCATAAATGAGCTTTTATCTCTCTCCCCTCACCACAAATCAGATTCTTCTGAGGAGTTCCCAGTACATTATCCTTTTCCCTGTGTAATTACCTTAACAAGCTCCAGCTGTTTTTATTCTCAGAAGGTTTACTCCCTGATATACAGCTGCCTACCCCCTTCGTAAGTGCAGACCCTAAATGAGCTTTTTCTCTGTTCCCTCACCACAATCCAGATTCTTTTGGGGAGGTACCAGTACAGTAACCATACCAGGAAGTACTTAATTTATTAAGCTACTGCTTTTCTTAATATCAGTGGAGATATTTACTGATAAACAGCTACCTACACAGCATGTTCATGTCGTTCCTAAATGAGCTTTTATCTCTCTCCCCTCACCACAAATCAGATTCCTCTGACGAGTTTCCAGTACATTATCCTTTCCCCTGTGTAATTACCTTAACAAGTTCCAGCTGTTTTTATTCTCAGAAGTTTTACTCCCTGATATACAGCTGCCTACCCCCTTCGTAAGTGCAGGTCCTAAATGAGCTTTTTTCTCTGCTCCCTCACCACAATCCAGATTCTTTTGGGGAGTTACCAGTACAGTAACCATACCAGGAAGTACTTAATTCATTAAGCTACTGCTTTTCTTAATCTCAGTGGAGATATTTACTGATAAACAGCTACGTACACAGCATGTTCATGTCGTTCCTAAATGAGCTTTTATCTCTCTCCCCTCAACACAAATCAGATTCTTCTGAGTAGTTTCCATTACATTTTCCTTTCCCCTGTGTAATTACCTTAACAAGCTACTGCTGTTTTTATTCTCAGAAGGTTTACTCCCTGATATACAGCTGCCTACCCCCTTCGTAAGTGCAGGTCCTAAATGAGCTTTTTTCTCTGTTCCCTCACCACAATCCAGATTCTTTTGGGGAGTTACCAGTACAGTAATAATACCAGGAAGTACTTAATTTATTAAGCTACTGCTTTTCTTAATCTCAGTGGAGATATTTACTGATAAACAGCGACCTACGCAGCATGTTCATGTCGTATCTAAATGAGCTTTTATCTCTCTCCCCTCACCACAAATCAGATTCTTCTGAGGAGTTTCCAGTACATTATCCTTTCCCCTGTTTAATTACCTTAACAAGCTCCAGCTGTTTTTATTCCCCGAAGGTTTACTCCCTGATATAAAGCGGCCTACCCCCTTCGTAAGTGCATGTCCTAAATGAGCTTTTTTCTCTGTTCCCTTACCACAATCCAGATTCTTTTGGGGAGTTACCAGTACAGTAACCATACCAGGAAGTACTTAATTTATTAAGCTACTGCTTTTCTTAATCTCAGTGGAGATATTTACTGATAAACAGCTACCTACGCAGCATGTTCATGTAGTTTCCTAAATGAGCTTTTATCTCTCTCCCCTCACCACAAATCAGATCCTTCTGAGGAGTTCCCAGTACATTATCCTTTCCCCTGTGTAATTACCTTAACAAGCTCCAGCTGTTTTTATTCTCAGAAGGTTTACTCCCTGATATACAGCTGCCTACCCCCTTCGTAAGTGCAGGTCCTAAATGAGCTTTTTTTCTCTGTTCCCTCACCACAATCCAGATTCATTTGGGGAGTTACCAGTACAGTAACCACACTAGGAAGTACTTAATTTATTAAGCTACTGCTTTTCTTAATCTCAGTGGATATATTTACTGATAAACAGCTACCTAAGCAGCATGGTCATGTCGATCATAAATGACCTTTATCTCTCTCCCCTCACCACAAATAAGATTCTTCTGAGGAGTTCCCAGTACATTATCCTTTCCCCTGTGTAATTACCTTAACAAGATTCAGCTGTTTTTATTCTCAGAAGGGATACTCCCTGATATACAGCTGCCTAACCCTTTGTAAGTGCATGTCCTAAATGAGCTTTTTTCTCTGTTCCCTCACCACAATCCAGATTCTTTTGGGGATTTACCAGTACAGTATAAATACCAGGAAGTACTTAATTTATTAAGCTACTGCTTTTCTTAATCTCAGTGGAGATATTTACTGATAAACAGCTACCTACGCAGCATGCTCATGTGGTAATAAATGAGCTTTTATCTCTCTCCCCTCACCACAATTCAGATTCTTCTGAGGAGTTCCCAGTACATTATCCTTTCCCCTATGTAATTACCTTAACAAGCTCCAGCTGCTTTTATTCTCAGAAGGGATACTCCCTGATATACAGCTGCCTACCCCCTTCATAAGTGCAGGTCCTAAATGAGCTTTTTTCTCTGTTCCCACACCACAATCCAGATTCTTTTGCTGAGTTACCAGTAAAGTAACCATACCAGGAAGTATTTAATTTATTAACCTACTGCTTTTCTTAATCTCAGTGGAGATGTTTACTGATAAACAGCTACCTACTCAGCATGTTCATGTCGTTTCTAAATGAGCTTATATCTCTCTCCCCTCACCACGAATCAGATTCTACTGAGGAGTTCCCATTACATTATCCTTTCCGCTGTGTAATTACCTTAACAAGCTCCAGCTGTTTTTATTCTCAGAAGGTTTACTCCCTGATATACAGCTGCCTACCCCCTTCGTAAGTGCAGGTCCTAAATGAGCTTTTTTCTCTGTTCCCTCACCACAATCCAGATTCTTTTGGGGAGTTACCAGTACAGTAACTATACCAGGAAGTACTTAATTTATTAAGCTACTGCTTTTCTTAATCTCAGTGGAGATATTTACTGATAAACAGCTACCTATGCAGCATGTTCATGTCGTTCCTAAATGAACTTTTATCTCTCTCCCCTCACCACAAATCAGATTCTTCTCAGGAGTTCCCAGTACATTATCCTTTCCATTGTGTAATTACCTTAACAAGCTCCAGCTGCTTTTATTCTCAGAAGGTTTACTCCCTGATATACAGCTGCCTACCCCCTTCGTAAGTGCAGGTCCTAAATGAGCTTTTTTCTCTGTTCCCACACCACAATGCAGATTCATTTGGGAGTTACCAGTACAGTAACCATACCAGGAAGTACTTAATTTATTAAGCTACTGCTTTTCTTAATCTCACTGGAGATATTTACTGATAAACAGCTACCTACGTAGCATGTTCATGTCGTTCCTAAATGAGCTTTTATCACTCTTCCCTCACCACAAATCAGATTCTTCTGAGGAGTTCCCAGTACATTATCCTTTTCCCTGTGCAATTACCATAAAAATCTCCAGCTGTTTTTATTCTCAGAAGGTTTACTCCCTGATATACAGCTGCCTACCCCCTTCGTAAGTGCAGGTCCTAAATGAGCTTTTTCTCTGTTCCCTCACCACAATCCAGATTCTTTTGGGGAGTTACCAGTACAGTAACCATACCAGGAAGTACTTAATTTATTAAGCTACTGCTTTTCTTAATGTCAGTGGAGATATTTACTGATAAACAGCTACCTATGCAGCATGTTCATGTCGTCCCTAAATGAGCTTTTATCTCTCTCCCCTCACCACAAATCAGATTCTTCTGAGAAGTTCCCAGTACATTATCCTTTCCCCTTTGTAATTACCTTAACAAGCTGAAGCTGTTTTTATTCTCAGAAGGTTTACTCCCTGATATACAGCTGCCTACCCCTTTCGTAAGTGCAGGTCCTAAATGAGCTTTTTTCTCTGGTCCCTCACCACAATCCAGATTCTTTTGGGGAGTTACCAGTACACTAACCATACCAGGAAGTACTTAATTTATTAAGCTACTGCTTTTCTTAATCTCAGTGGAGATATTTACTGATAAACAGCTACCTACTCAGCATGTTCATGTCGTTCCTAAATGAGCTTTTATCTCTCTCCCCTCACCACAAATCAGATTCTTCTGAGGAGTTCCCAGTACATTATCCTTTTCCCTGTGCAATTATCTTAAAAATCTCCAGCTGTTTTTATTCTCAGAAGGGATACTCCCTGATATACAGCTGCCTACCCCCTTCGTAAGTGCAGGTCCTAAATGAGCTTTTTTTCTCTGTTCCCTCACCACAATCCAGATTCTTTTGGGGAGTTACCAGTACAGTATCCATACCAGGAAGTACTTAGTTTATTCAGCTACTGCTTTTCTTAATCTCAGTGGAGATATTTACTGATAAACAGCTACCTATGCAGCATTGTCCTGTCGTTCATAAATGAGCTTTTATCTTTCTCACCTCACCAAAAATCAGATTCTTCTGAGGAGTTCCCAGTACATTATCCTTTCCCGTGTGTAATTACCTTAACAAGCTCCAGCTGTTTTTATTCTCAGAAGGTTTACTCCCTGATATACAGCTGCCTACCCCCTTCGTAAGTGCAGGTCCTAAATGAGCTTTTTTCTCTGTTCCCTCACCACAATCCAGATTCTTTTGGGGAGTTACCAGTACAGTAACCATACCAGGAAGTACTTAATTTATTAAGCTACTGCTTTTCTTAATCTCAGTGGAGATATTTACTGATAAACAGCTACCTATGCATCATTTTCATGTCGTTCCTAAATGAGCATTTATCTCTCTCCCTTCACCACAAATAAGATTCTTCTGAGGAGTTCCCAGTACATTATCCTTTCCCTTGTGTAATTACCTTAACAAGCTCCAGCTGTTTTTATTCTCAGAATGTTTACTCCCTGATATACAGCAGCCTACCCCCTTCGTATGTGCAGGTCCTAAATGAGCTTTTTTCTCTGTTCCCTCACCACAATCCAGATTCATTTGGGGAGTTACCAGTACAGTAACCATACCAGGAAATACTTAATTTATTAAGCTACTGCTTTTCTTAATCTCAGTGGAGATATTTACTGATAAACAGCTACCTACGCAGCATGTTCATGTCGTTCCTAAATGAACTTTTATCTCTCTCCCCTCACCACAAATCAGATTCTTCTGAGGAGTTCCCAGTACATTACCCTTTCCCCTGTGTAATTACGTTAGGAAGCTCCAGCTGTTTTTATTCTCAGAAGGTTTATTCCCTGATATACAGCTGCCTACCCCCTTCGTAAGTGCAGGTCCTAAATGAGCTTTTTTATCTTTTCCGTCACCACAATCCAGATTCTTTTGGGGAGTTACCAGTACAGTCACCATACCAGGAAGTACTTAATTTATAAGCTACTGCTTTTCTTAATCTCAGTGGAGATATTTACTGCTAAATAGCTACCTATGCAGCATTTTCAAGTCGTTCCTAAATGAGCTTTTATCTCTCTCCCCTCACCACAAATCAGATTCTTCTGAGGAGTTCCCAGTACATTATCCTTTCCCCTGTGTAATTACCTTAACAAGCTCCAGCTGTTTTTATTCTCAGAAGGGATACTCTCTGATATACAGCTGCCTACCCCCTTCGTAAGTGCCGGTCCTAAATGAGCTTTTTTCTCTGTTCCCTCACCACAATCCAGATTCTTTTGGGGAGTTACCAGTACAGGAACCATACCAGGATGTACTTAATTTATTAAGCTACTGCTTTTCTTAATCTCAGTGGAGATATTTACTGATAAACAGCTACCTACGCAGCATGTTCATGTCGTTCCTAAATGAGCTTTTATCTCTCTCCCCTCACCACAAATCAGATTCTTCAGAGGAGTTCCCAGTACATTATCCTTTCCCCTGTGTAATTTCCTTAACAAGCTCCATCTGTTTTTATTCTCTGAAGGGATACTCCCTGATATACAGCTGCCTACCCCCTTCGTAAATGCAGGTCCTAAATGAGCTTTATTCTCTGTTCCCTCACGACAATCCAGATTCTTTTGGGGAGTTACCAGTACAGTAACCATACCAGGAAGTACTTAATTTATTAAGCTACTGATTTTCTTAATCTCAGTGGAGATATTAACTGATAAACAGCTACCTACGCAGCATTTTCAAGTCGTTCCTAAATGAGCTTTTATCTCTCTCCCCTCACCACAAATCAGATTCTTCTGAGGAGTTCCCAGTACATTATCCTTTCCCCTGTGTAATTTCCTTAAAAAGTTCCTGCTGTTTTTATTCTCAGAAGGGATACTCTCTGATATACAGCTGCCTACCCCCTTCGTAAGTGCCGGTCCTAAATGAGCTTTTTTCTCTGTTCCCTCACCACAATCCAGATTCTTTTTGGGAGTTACCAGTAGAGTAACCATACCAGGAAGTACTTAATTTATTAAGCTACTGCTTTTCTTAATCTCAGTGGAGATATTTACTGATAAACAGCTACCTATGCAGCATTTACATGTCGTTCCTAAATGAGCATTTTTCTCTCTCCCCTCACCACAAATCAGATTCTTCTGAGGAGTTCCCAGTACATTATCCTTTCCCCTGTGTAATTACCTTAACAAGCTCCAGCTGTTTTTATTCTCAGAAGGTTTACTCCCTGATATACAGCTGCCTACCCCCTTCGTAAGTTCAAGTCCTAAATGAGCTTTTTTCTCTGTTCCCTCACCACAATCCAGATTCTTTTGGGGATTTACCAGTACAGTAAGCATACCAGGAAGTACTTAATTTATTAAGCTACTGCTTTTCTTAATCTCAGTGGAGATATTTACTGATAAACAGATACCTATGCAGCATGTCCATGTCGTTCGTAAATGAACTTTTATCTCTCTCCCCTCACTACAAATCAGATTCTTCTGAGGAGTTCCCAGTACATTATCCTTTCCCTTGTGTAATTACCTTAACAAGCTCCAGCTGCTTTTATTCTCAGAAGGTTTACTCCCTGATATACAGCTGCCTACCCCCTTCGTAAGTTCAAGTCCTAAATGAGCTTTTTTCTCTGTTCCCTCACCACAATCCAGATTCTTTTGGGGAGTTACCAGTACAGTAAGCATACCAGGAAGTACTTAATTTATTAAGCTACTGCTCTTCTTAATCTCAGTTGAGATATTTACTGATAAACAGATACCTATGCAGCATGTTCATGTCGTTCGTAAATGAACTTTTATCTCTCTCCCCTCACCACAAATCAGATTCTTCCGAGGAGTTTCCAGTACATTATCCTTTCCCTTGTGTAATTACCTTAACAAGCTCCAGCTGCTTTTATTCTCAGATGGTTTACTCCCTGATAAAGCTGCCTACCCCCTTCTTAAGTGCAGGTCCTAAATGAGCTTTTTTCTCTGTTCCCTCACCACAATCCAGATTCTTTTGGGGAGTTACCAGTACAGTAACCATACCAGGAAGTACTTAATTTATTAAGCTACTGCTTTTCTTAATCTAAGTGCAGATGTTTACTGATAAACAGCTACCTACTCAGCATGTTCATGTCGTTCCTAAATGAGGTTTTATCTCTCTTCCCTCACCACGAATCAGATTCTCCAGAGGAGTTCCCAGTACATTATCCTTTCCCCTGTGTAATTACCTTAACAAGCTCCAGCTGTTTTTATTCTCAGAAGGTTTACTCCCTGATATACAGCTGCCTACCCCCTTCGTAAGTGCAGGTCCTAAATGAGCTTTTTTCTCTGTTCCCTCACCACAATCCAGATTCTTTTGGGGAGTTACCAGTACAGTAACCATAACAGGAAGTACTTAATTTATTAAGCTACTGCTTTTCTTAATCTCAGTGGAGATATTTACTGATAAACATCAACCTATGCAGCATGTTCATGTCGTTCCTAAATGAGCTTTTATCTCTCTCCCCTCAACACAAATCAGATTCTTCTGATTAGTTCCCAGTACATTATCCTTTCCCCTGTGTAATTACCTTAACAAGCTCCAGCTGCTTTTATTCTCAGAAGGGTTACTCCCTGATATACAGCTGCCTACCCCCTTCGTAAGTGCAGGTCCTAAATGAGCTTTTTTCTCTGTTCCCTCACCACAATCCAGAATATTTTGGGGAGTTACCAGTACAGTAACTATACCTGGAAGTACTAAATTTATTAAGCTACTGCTTTTCTTATTCTCAGTGGAGATATTTACTGATAAACAGCTACCTGTGCAGCATGTTCATGTCGTTCCTAAATGAACTTTTATCTCTCTGCCCTCACCACAAATCAGATTCTTCTGAGGAGTTCCCAGTACATTATCCTTTCCATTGTGTAATTACCTTAACAAGCTCCAGCTGCTTTTATTCTCAGAAGGTTTACTCCCTGATATACAGCTGCCTACCCCCTTCGTAAGTGCAGGTCCTAAATGAGCTTTTTTCTCTGTTCCCACACCACAATGCAGATTCATTTGGGGAGTTACCAGTACAATAACCATACCAGGAAGTACTTAATTTATTTAGCTACTGCTTTTCTTAATCTCAGTGGAGATATTTACTGATAAACAGCTACCTACGTAGCATGTTCATGTCGTTCCTAAATGAGCTTTTATCACTCTTCCCTCACCACAAATCAGATTCTTCTGAGGAGTTCCCAGTACATTATCCTTTTCCCTGTGCAATTACCTTAAAAATCTCCACCTGTTTTTATTCTCAGAAGGTTTACTCCCTGATATACAGCTGCCTACCCCCTTCGTAAGTGCAGGTCCTAAATGAGCTTTTTTCTCTGTTCCCTCACCACAATCCAGATTATTTTGGGGAGTTACCAGTACAGTAACCATAACAGGAAGTACTTAATTTATTAAGCTACTGCTTTTCTTAATCTCAGTGGAGATATTTACTGATAAACATCTACCTATGCAGCATGTTCATGTCGTTCCTAAATGAGCTTTTATCTCTCTCCCCTCAACACAAATCAGATTCTTCTGATTAGTTCCCAGTACATTATCCTTTCCCCTGTGTAATTACCTTAACAAGCTCCAGCTGCTTTTATTCTCAGAAGGGTTACTCCCTGATATACAGCTGCCTACCCCCTTCGTAAGTGCAGGTCCTAAATGAGCTTTTTTCTCTGTTCCCTCACCACAATCCAGAATATTTTGGGGAGTTACCAGTACAGTAACTATACCAGGAAGTACTAAATTTATTAAGCTACTGCTTTTCTTATTCTCAGTGGAGATATTGACTGATAAACAGCTACCTGTGCAGCATGTTCATGTCGTTCCTAAATGAACTTTTATCTCTCTGCCCTCACCACAAATCAGATCCTTCTGAGGAGTTCCCAGTACATTATCCTTTCCCCTGTGTAATTACCTTAACAAGCACCAGCTGCTTTTATTCTCATAATTTTTACTCCCTGATATACAGGTGCCTACCCCCTTCGTAAGTGCAGTACCTAAATGAGCGTTTTTTCTCTGTTCCCACACCACAATCCAGATTCTTTTGGGGAGTTACCAGTACAGTAACCATACCAGGAAGTACTAAATATATTAAGCTACTGCTTTTCTTCATCTCAGTGGAGATGTTTACTGATAAACAGCTACCTACTCAGAATGTTCATGTCGTTCCTAAATGAGCTTTTATCTCTCTCCGCTCACCACGAAACAAATTCTTCTGTGGAGTTCCCAGTACATTATACTTTCCCCTGTGTAATTACCTTAACAAGCTCCAGCTGTTTTTATTCTCAGAAGGTTTACTCCCTGATATACAGCTGCCTACCACCTTCGTAAGTGCAGGTCCTAAATGAGCTTTTTTCTCTGTTCCCTCACCACAATCCAGATTCTCTGGGGAGTTACCAGTACAGTAACCATACCAGGAAGTACTTAATTTATTAAGCTACTGCTTTTGTTAATCTCAGTGGAGATATTAACTGATAAACTGCTACCTATGCAGCATTTTCAAGTAGTTCCTAAATGAGCTTTTATCTCTCTCCCCTCACCACAAATCAGATTCTTCTGACGAGTTCCCAGTACATTATCCTTTCCCCTGTGTAATTACCTTAACAAGCTCCAGCTGTTTTTATTCTCAGAAGGGATACTCTCCGATATACAGCTGCCTACCCCCTTCGTAAGTGCAGGTCCTAAATGAGCTTTTTTCTCTGTTCCCTCACCACAATCCAGATTCTTTTGGGGAGTTACCAGTACAGTATCCATACCAGGAAGTACTTAATTTATTAAGCTACTGCTTTTCTTAATCTCAGTGGAGATATTTACTGATAAACAGCTACCTACTCAGCATGTTCATGTCGTTCCTAAATGAGCTTTTATCTCTCTCCCCTCACCACAAATCAGATTCTTCTGACGAGTTCCCAGTACATTATCCTTTCCCCTGTGCAATTACCTCAAAAAGCTCCAGCTGTTTTTATTCTCAGTAGGGATACTACCTGATATACAGCTGCCTACCCCCTTCCTAATTGCAGGTCCTAAATGAGCTTTTTTCTCTGTTCCCTCACCACAATCCAGATTCTTTTGGGGAGTTACCAGTACAGTAACCATACCAGGAAGTACTTCATTTATTAAGCTACTGCTTTTCTTAATCTCAGTGGAGATATTTACTGATAAACAGCTACCTATGCAGCATGTTCATGTCGTTCCTAAATGAGCTTTTATCTCTCTCCCCTCACCACAAATCAGATTCTTCTGAGGAGTTCCCAGTACATTATCCTTTCCCCTGTGTAATTACCTTAACAAGCTCCAGCTGTTTTTATTCTCAGAAGGTTTACTCCCTGATTTACAGCTGCCTACCCCCTTCGAAAGTGCAGGTCTAAATGAACTTTTTTCTCTGTTCCCTCACCGCAATCCAGATTCATTTGAGGAGTTACCAGTACAGTAACCATACCAGGAAGTACTTAATTTATTAAGCTACTGCTTTTCTTAATCTCAGTGAAGATATTTACTGATAAACAGCTACCTACGCAGCATGTTCATGTCGTTCCTAAATGAGCTTTTATCTCTCTCCCCTCACCACAAATCAGATTCTTCTGATTAGTTCCCAGTACATTATCCTTACCCCTGTGTAATTACCTTAACAATCTCCAGCTGCTTTTATTCTCAGAAGGTTTACTCCCTGATATACAGCTGCCTACCAGCTTCGTAAGTGCAGGTCCTAAATGGGCTTTTTCTCTGTTCCCTCACCACAATCCAGATTCTTTTGGGGAGTTACCAGTACAGTAACCATACCAGGAAGTACTTCATTTATTAAGCTACTGCTTTTCTTAATCTCAGTGCAGATGTTTACTGATAAACAGCTACCTACTCAGCATGTTCATGTCGTTCCTAAATGAGGTTTTATCTCCCTTCCCTCACCACGAATCAGATTCTCCAGAGGAGTTCCCAGTACATTATCCTTTCCCCTGTGTAATTACCTTAACAAACTCCAGCTGTTTTTTTTCTCAGACGGTTTACTCCCTGATATACAGCTGCCTACCCCGTTCGTAAGTGCAGGTCCTAAATGAGCTTTTTTCTCTGTTCCCTCACCACAATCCAGATTCTTTTGGGGAGTTACCAGTACAGTAACCATAACAGGAAGTACTTAATTTATTAAGCTACTGCTTTTCTTAATCTCAGTGGAGATATTTACTGATAAACATCTACCTATGCAGCATGTTCATGTCGTTCCTAAATGAGCTTTTATCTCTCTCCCCTCAACACAAATCAGATTCTTCTGATTAGTTCCCAGTACATTATCCTTTCCCCTGTGTAATTACCTTAACAAGCTCCAGCTGCTTTTATTCTCAGAAGGGTTACTCCCTGATATACAGCTGCCTACCCCCTTCGTAAGTGCAGGTCCTAAATGAGATTTTTCTCTGTTCCCTCACCACAATCCAGATTCTTTTGGGGAGTTACCAGTACAGTAACCATACCAGGAAGTTCTTCATTTATTAAGCTACTGCTTTTCTTAATCTCAGTGGAGATATTTACTGATAAACATCTACCTCTGCAGCATGTTCATGTCGTTCCTAAATGAGCTTCTTTCTCTCTCCTCACCACAAATCAGATTCTTCTGAGGAGGTCCCAGTACATTATCCTTTCCCCTGTGTAATTACCTTAACAAGCTCCAGCTCTTTTTATTCTCAGAAGGGATACTCCCAGATATACAGCTAGCTACCCCTTTCGTAAGTGAAGGTCCTAAATGAGCTTTTTTCTCTTTACCCTCACCACAATCCAGATTCTTTTGGGGAGTTACCAGTACAGTAACCATACCAGGAATCACTTAATTTATTAAGCTACTGCTTTTCTTAATCTCAGTGGAGATATTTACTGATAAACAGCTACCTATGCAGCATTTTCATGTCGTTCTTAAATGAGCTTTTATCTCAATCCCCTCCCCACAAATCAGATTCTTCTGAGGAGTTCCTAGTACATTATCCTTTCCCCTGTGTAATTATCTTAACAAGCTCCAGCTGTTTTTATTCTCAGCAGGGATACTCCCTGATATACAGCTGCCTACCCCCTTCGTAAGTACAGGTCCTAAATGAGCTTTTTTATCTGTTCCCTCACCACAATCCAGATTCTTTTGGGGAGTTACCAGTACAGTAACCATACCAGGAAGTACTTAATTTATTAAGCTACTGCTTTTCTTAATCTCAGTGGAGATATTTACTGATAAACAGCTACCTTCGCAGCATGTTCATGTCGTTCCTAAATGAGCTTTTATCTCTCTCCCCTCACCACAAATCAGATTCTTCTGAGGAGTTCCCAGTACACTATCCTTTCCCCTGTGTAATTACCTTAACAAGCTCCAGCTGTTTTATTCTCAGAAGGTTTTCTCCCTGATTTACAGCTGCCTACCCCCTTCGTAAGTGCAGGTCCTAAATTAGGTTTTTTCTCAGTTCCCTCACCACAATCCAGATTCTTTTGGGGAGTTACCAGTACAGTAACCATACCAGGAAGTACTTAATTTATTAAGCTACTGCGTTTCTTAATCTCAGTGGAGATATTTACTGATAAACAGCTACCTACTCATCATTTTCATGTCGTTCCTAAATGAGCTTTTATCTCTCTCCCCTCACCACAAATCAGATTCTTCTGAGGAGATCCCAGTACATTATCCTTTCCCCTGTTTAATTACCTTAACAAGCTCCAGCTGTTTTTATTCTCAGAAGGGATACTCCCTGATATACAGCTGCCTAACCCCTTCGTAAGTGCAGGTCCTAAATGAGCTTTTTTCTCTGTTCCCTCACCACAATCCAGATTCTTTTGGGGAGTTACCAGTGCAGTAACCATACCAGGAAGTACTTAATTTATTAAGCTACTGCTTTTCTTAATCTCAGTGGAGATATTTACTGATAAACAGCTACCTACTCAGCATGTTCATGTCGTTCCTAAATGAGCTTTTATCTCTCTCCCCTCACCACAAATCAGATTCTTCTGACGAGTTCCCAGTACATTATCCTTTCCCCTGTGCAATTACCTCAAAAAGCTCCAGCTGTTTTTATTCTCAGTAGGGATACTACCTGATATACAGCTGCCTACCCCATTCCTAATTGCAGGTCCTAAATGAGCTTTTTTCTCTGTTCCCTCACCACAATCCAGATTCTTTTGGGGAGTTACCAGTACAGTAACCATACCAGGAAGTACTTCATTTATTAAGCTACTGCTTTTGTTAATCTCAGTGGAGATATTTACTGATAAACAGCTACCTACGCAGCATGTTCATGTCGTTCCTAAATGAGCTTTTATCTCTCTCCCCTCACCACAAATCAGATTCTTCTGAGGAGTTCCCAGTACATTATCCTTTCCCCTGTGTAATTACCTTAACAAGCTCCAGCTGTTTTTATTCTCAGAAGGTTTACTCCCTGATTTACAGCTGCCTACCCCATCGTAAGTGCAGGTCTAAATGAACTTTTTTCTCTGTTCCCTCACCGCAATCCAGATTCTTTTGAGGAGTTACCAGTACAGTAACCATACCAGGAAGTACTTAATTTATTAAGCTACTGCTTTTCTTAATCTCAGTGAAGATATTTACTGATAAACAGCTACCTACGCAGCATGTTCATGTCGTTCCTAAATGAGCTTTTATCTCTCTCCCCTCACCACAAATCAGATTCTTCTGATTAGTTCCCAGTACATTATCCTTTCCCCTGTGTAATTACCTTAACAAGCTCCAGCTGCTTTTATTCTCAGAAGGTTTACTCCCTGATATACAGCTGCCTACCAGCTTCGTAAGTGCAGGTCCTAAATGGGCTTTTTTCTCTGTTCCCTCACCACAATCCAGATTCTTTTGGGGAGTTACCAGTACAGTAACCATACCAGGAAGTACTTCATTTATTAAGCTACTGCTTTTCTTAATCTCAGTGGAGATATTTACTGATAAACATCTACCTCTGCAGCATGTTCATGTCGTTCCTAAATGAGCTTCTTTCTCTCTCCTCACCACAAATCAGATTCTTCTGAGGAGGTCCCAGTACATTATCCTTTCCCCTGTGTAATTACCTTAACAAGCTCCAGCTCTTTTTATTCTCAGAAGGGATACTCCCAGATATACAGCTAGCTACCCCTTTCGTAAGTGAAGGTCCTAAATGAGCTTTTTTCTCTTTACCCTCACCACAATCCAGATTCTTTTGGGGAGTTACCAGTACAGTAACCATACCAGGAAGTACTTAATTTATTAAGCTACTGATTTTCTTAATCTCAGTGGAGATATTAACTGATAAACAGCTACCTACGCAGCATTTTCAAGTCGTTCCTAAATGAGCTTTTATCTCTCTCCCCTCACCACAAATCAGATTCTTCAGAGGAGTTCCCAGTACATTATCCTTTCCCCTGTGTAATTTCCTTAACAAGCTCCATCTGTTTTTATTCTCTGAAGGGATACTCCCTGATATACAGCTGCCTAACCCCTTCGTAAGTGCAGGTCCTAAATGAGCTTTTTTCTCTGTTCCCTCACGACAATCCAGATTCTTTTGGGGAGTTACCAGTACAGTAACCATACCAGGAATCACTTAATTTATTAAGCTACTGCTTTTCTTAATCTCAGTGGAGATATTTACTGATAAACAACTACCTACGCAGGTTGTTCATGTCGTTCCTAAATGAGCTTTTATCTCTCTCCCCTCAAACAAATCAGATTCTTCTGAGAAGTTCCCAGTATATTATCCTTTCCCCTGTGTAATTACCTTAACAAGCTGAAGCTGTTTTTATTCTCAGAAGGTTTACTCCCTGATATACAGCTGCCTACCCCCTTCGTAAGTGCAGGTCCTAAATTAGGTTTTTTCTCAGTTCCCTCACCACAATCCAGATTCTTTTGGGGAGTTACCAGTACAGTAACCATACCAGGAAGTACTTAATTTATTAAGCTACTGCTTTTCTTAATCTCAGTGGAGATATTTACTGATAAACAGCTACCTATGCAGCATTTTCATGTCGTTCTTAAATGAGCTTTTATCTCAATCCCCTCCCCACAAATCAGATTCTTCTGAGGAGTTCCTAGTACATTATCCTTTCCCCTGTGTAATTATCTTAACAAGCTCCAGCTGTTTTTATTCTCAGCAGGGATACTCCCTGATATACAGCTGCCTACCCCCTTCGTAAGTACAGGTCCTAAATGAGCTTTTTTATCTGTTCCCTCACCACAATCCAGATTCTTTTGGGGAGTTACCAGTACAGTAACCATACCAGGAAGTACTTAATTTATTAAGCTACTGCTTTTCTTAATCTCAGTGGAGATATTTACTGATAAACAGCTACCTTCGCAGCATGTTCATGTCGTTCCTAAATGAGCTTTTATCTCTCTCCCCTCACCACAAATCAGATTCTTCTGAGGAGTTCCCAGTACACTATCCTTTCCCCTGTGTAATTACCTTAACAAGCTCCAGCTGTTTTATTCTCAGAAGGGGTTCTCCCTGATTTACAGCTGCCTACCCCCTTCGTATGTGCAGGTCCTAAATGAGCTTTTTTCTCTGTTCCCTCACCACAATCCAGATTCTTTTGAGGAGTTACCAGTACAGTAACCATACCAGGAATTACTTAATTTATTAAGCTACTGCTTTTCTTAATCTCAGTGGAGATATTTACTGATAAACAGCTACCTATGCAGCATGTTCATGTCGTTCCTAAATGAGCTTTTATCTCTCTCCCCTCACCACAAATCAGATTCTTCTGACGAGTTCCCAGTACATTATCCTTTCCCCTGTGCAATTACCTCAAAAAGCTCCAGCTGTTTTTATTCTCAGTAGGGATACTACCTGATATACAGCTGCCTACCCCATTCCTAATTGCAGGTCCTAAATGAGCTTTTTTCTCTGTTCCCTCACCACAATCCAGATTCTTTTGGGGAGTTACCAGTACAGTAACCATACCAGGAAGTACTTCATTTATTAAGCTACTGCTTTTGTTAATCTCAGTGGAGATATTTACTGATAAACAGCTACCTACGCAGCATGTTCATGTCGTTCCTAAATGAGCTTTTATCTCTCTCCCCTCACCACAAATCAGATTCTTCTGAGGAGTTCCCAGTACATTATCCTTTCCCCTGTGTAATTACCTTAACAAGCTCCAGCTGTTTTTATTCTCAGAAGGTTTACTCCCTGATTTACAGCTGCCTACCCCATCGTAAGTGCAGGTCTAAATGAACTTTTTTCTCTGTTCCCTCACCGCAATCCAGATTCTTTTGAGGAGTTACCAGTACAGTAACCATACCAGGAAGTACTTAATTTATTAAGCTACTGCTTTTCTTAATCTCAGTGAAGATATTTACTGATAAACAGCTACCTACGCAGCATGTTCATGTCGTTCCTAAATGAGCTTTTATCTCTCTCCCCTCACCACAAATCAGATTCTTCTGATTAGTTCCCAGTACATTATCCTTTCCCCTGTGTAATTACCTTAACAAGCTCCAGCTGCTTTTATTCTCAGAAGGTTTACTCCCTGATATACAGCTGCCTACCAGCTTCGTAAGTGCAGGTCCTAAATGGGCTTTTTTCTCTGTTCCCTCACCACAATCCAGATTCTTTTGGGGAGTTACCAGTACAGTAACCATACCAGGAAGTACTTCATTTATTAAGCTACTGCTTTTCTTAATCTCAGTGGAGATATTTACTGATAAACATCTACCTCTGCAGCATGTTCATGTCGTTCCTAAATGAGCTTTTATCTCTCTCCTCACCACAAATCAGATTCTTCTGAGGAGGTCCCAGTACATTATCCTTTCCCCTGTGTAATTACCTTAACAAGCTCCAGCTCTTTTTATTCTCAGAAGGGATACTCCCAGATATACAGCTAGCTACCCCTTTCGTAAGTGAAGGTCCTAAATGAGCTTTTTTCTCTTTACCCTCACCACAATCCAGATTCTTTTGGGGAGTTACCAGTACAGTAACCATACCAGGAAGTACTTAATTTATTAAGCTACTGATTTTCTTAATCTCAGTGGAGATATTAACTGATAAACAGCTACCTACGCAGCATTTTCAAGTCGTTCCTAAATGAGCTTTTATCTCTCTCCCCTCACCACAAATCAGATTCTTCAGAGGAGTTCCCAGTACATTATCCTTTCCCCTGTGTAATTTCCTTAACAAGCTCCATCTGTTTTTATTCTCTGAAGGGATACTCCCTGATATACAGCTGCCTATCCCCTTCGTAAGTGCAGGTCCTAAATGAGCTTTTTTCTCTGTTCCCTCACGACAATCCAGATTCTTTTGGGGAGTTACCAGTACAGTAACCATACCAGGAATCACTTAATTTATTAAGCTACTGCTTTTCTTAATCTCAGTGGAGATATTTACTGATAAACAACTACCTACGCAGGTTGTTCATGTCGTTCCTAAATGAGCTTTTATCTCTCTCCCCTCAAACAAATCAGATTCTTCTGAGAAGTTCCCAGTATATTATCCTTTCCCCTGTGTAATTACCTTAACAAGCTGAAGCTGTTTTTATTCTCAGAAGGTTTACTCCCTGATATACAGCTGCCTACCCCCTTCGTAAGTGCAGGTCCTAAATTAGGTTTTTTCTCAGTTCCCTCACCACAATCCAGATTCTTTTGGGGAGTTACCAGTACAGTAACCATACCAGGAAGTACTTAATTTATTAAGCTACTGCTTTTCTTAATCTCAGTGGAGATATTTACTGATAAACAGCTACCTATGCAGCATTTTCATGTCGTTCTAAAATGAGCTTTTATCTCAATCCCCTCCCCACAAATCAGATTCTTCTGAGGAGTTCCTAGTACATTATCCTTTCCCCTGTGTAATTATCTTAACAAGCTCCAGCTGTTTTTATTCTCAGCAGGGATACTCCCTGATATACAGCTGCCTACCCCCTTCGTAAGTACAGGTCCTAAATGAGCTTTTTTATCTGTTCCCTCACCACAATCCAGATTCTTTTGGGGAGTTACCAGTACAGTAACCATACCAGGAAGTACTTAATTTATTAAGCTACTGCTTTTCTTAATCTCAGTGGAGATATTTACTGATAAACAGCTACCTTCGCAGCATGTTCATGTCGTTCCTAAATGAGCTTTTATCTCTCTCCCCTCACCACAAATCAGATTCTTCTGAGGAGTTCCCAGTACACTATCCTTTCCCCTGTGAAATTACCTTAACAAGCTCCAGCTGTTTTATTCTCAGAAGGTTTTCTCCCTGATTTACAGCTGCCTACCCCCTTCGTATGTGCAGGTCCTAAATGAGCTTTTTTCTCTGTTCCCTCACCACAATCCAGATTCTTTTGAGGAGTTACCAGTACAGTAACCATACCAGGAATTACTTAATTTATTAAGCTACTGCTTTTCTTAATCTCAGTGGAGATATTTACTGATAAACAGCTACCTATGCAGCATGTTCATGTCGTTCCTAAATGAACTTTTATCTCTCTCCCCTCACCACAAATCTGATGTTTCTGAGGAGTTCCCAGTACATTATCCTTTCCCCTGTGTAATTACCTTAACAAGCTCCAGATGCTTTTATTCTCAGAAGGTTTACTCCCTGATATACAGCTGCCTACCCCCTTCGTAAGTGCAGGTCTTAAATGAGCTTTTTTCTCTGTTCCCACACCACAATCCAGATTCTTTTGGGGAGTTACCAGTACAGTAACCATACCAGGAACTATTTAATTTATTAAGCTACAGCTTTTCTTAATCTCAGTGCAGATGTTTACTGATAAACAGCTACCTACTCAGCATGTTCATGTCGTTCCTAAATGAGCTTTTTTCTCTCTCCCCTCAACACGAATCAGATTCTCCTGAGGAGTTCCCAGTACATAATCCATTCCCCTGTGTAATTACCTTAACAAGCTCCAGCTGTTTTTATTCTCAGAAGGTTTACCCCCTGATATACAGCTGCCTACACCCTTCGTAAGTGCAGGTCCTAAATGAGATTTTTTCTCTGTTCCCTCAACAAAATCCAGATTCTTTTGGGGAGTTACCAGTACAGTAACCATACCAGGAACTACTTAATTTATTAAGCTACTGATTTTCTTAATCTCAGTGGAGATATTTACTGATAAACAGCTACCTACTCAACATGTTCATGTCGTTCCTAAATGAGCTTTTATCTCTCTCCCCTCACCACAAATCAGATTCTTCTGAGGAGTTCCCAGTACATTATCCTTTCCCCTGTGTAATTACCTTAACAAGCTCCAGCTGTTATTATTCTTAGAAGGGATACTCCCTGATATACAGCTGCCTACCACCTTCGTAATTGCAGGTCCTAAATGACCTTGTTTCTCTGTTTACTCACCAAAATCCAGATTCTTTTGGGGAGTTACCAGTACAGTAACCATACCAGGAACTACTTAATTTATTAAGCTACTGTTTTTCTTAATCTCAGTGGAGATATTTACTGATAAACAGCTACCTACTCAGCATGTTCATGTCGTTCCTAAATGAGCTTTTATCTCTCTCCCCTCACCACAAATCAGATTCTTCTGAGGAGTTCCCAGTACATTATCCTTTCCCCTGTGTAATTACCTTAAAAATCTCCAGCTATTTTTATTCTCAGAAGGGACACTCCCTGATATACAGCTGCCTACCACCTTCGTAATTGCAGGTCTTAAATGAGCTTGTTTCTCTGTTCCCTCACCACAATCCAGATTCTTTTGGGGAGTTACCAGTACAGTAACCATACCAGGAATTACTTAATTTATTAAGCTCCTGCTTTTCTTAATCTCAGTGGAGATATTTACTAATAAACACCTACCTATGCAGCATTTTCATGTCGTTCCTAAATGAGCTTTTATCTCTCTCCCCTCACCACAAATCAGATTCTTCTGACGAGTTCCCAGTACATTATCCTTTCCACTGTGTAATTACCTTAACATCCTCCAGCTGTATTTATTCTCAGAAGGGATACTCCCTGATATACAGCTGCCTACCCCCTTCGTAAGTGCAGGTCCAAAATGAGCTTTTTTCTCTGTTCCCTCACCACAATCCAGATTCTTTTGGGGAGTTACAAGTAAAGTAACCATACCAGGAAGTACTTCATTTATTAAGATACTGCTTTTCTTAAGCTCAGTGGAGATATTTACTGATAAACAGCTACCTACGCAGCATGTTCATGTCATTCCTAAATGAGCTTTTATCTCTCTCCCCTCACCACAAATCAGTTTCTTCTGAGGAGTTCGCAGTACATTATCCTTTCCCCTGTATAATTACCTTTACAAGCTCCAGCTGTTTTTATTCTCAGAAGGGATACTCCCTGATATACAGCTGCCTACCCCCTTCGTAAGTGCACGTCCTAAATGAGCTTTTTTCTCTGTTCCCTCACCACAATCCAGATTCTTTTGGGGAGTTACCAGTACAGTAAACATACCAGGGAGTACTTAATTTATTAAGCTACTGCTTTTCTTAAGCTCAGTGGAGATATTTACTGATAAACAGCTACCTACGCAGCATGTTCATGTCATTCCTAAATGAGCTTTTATCTCTCTCCCCTCACCACGAATCAGATTCTCCTGAGGAGTTCCCAGTACATAATCCTTTCCCCCGTGTAATTACCTTAACAAGCTCCAGCTGTTTTTATTCTCAGAAGGTTTACTCCCTGATATACAGCTGCCTACCCCCTTCGTATGTGCAGGTTCTAAATGAGATTTTTTCTCTGTTCCGTCAACAAAATCCAGATTATTTTGGGGAGTTACCAGTACAGTAACCATACCAGGAACTACTTAATTTATTAAGCTACTTTTTTCTTAATCTCAGTGGAGATATTTACTGATAAACAGCTACCTACTCAACATGTTCATGTCGTTCCTAAATGAGCTTTTATCTCTCTCCCCTCACCACCAATCAGATTCTTCTGAGGAGTTTCCAGTACATTATCCTGTCCCCTGTGTAATTACCTTAACAAGCTCCAGCTGTTATTATTCTTAGAAGGGATGCTCCCTGATATACAGCTGCCTACCACCTTCGTAATTGCAGGTCCTAAATGACCTTGTTTCTCTGTTCCCTCACCAAAATCCAGATTCTTTTGGGGAGTTACCAGTACAGTAACCATACCAGGAACTACTTAATTTATTAAGCTACTGTTTTTCTTAATCTCAGTGGAGATATTTACTGATAAACAGCTACCTACTCAGCATGTTCATGTCGTTCCTAAATGAGCTTTTATCTCTCTCCTCACCACAAATCAGATTCTTCTGAGGAGTTCCCAGTACATTATCCTTTCCCCTGTGTAATTACCTTAACAAGCTCCAGCTGTTTTTATTCTCAGAAGGGATACTCCCTGATATACAGCTGCCTACCACCTTCGTAATTGCAGGTCCTAAATGAGCTTGTTTCTCTGTTCCCTCACCACAATCCAGATTCTTTTGGGGAGTTACCAGTACAGTAAACATACCAGGAATTACTTAATTTATTAAGCTACTGCTTTTCTTAATCTCAGTGGAGATATTTACTGATAAACAGCTACCTACTCAGCATTTTCATGTCGTTCCTAAATGAGCTTTTATCTCTCTCCCCTCACCACGAATCAGATTCTCCTGAGGAGTTCCCAGTACATAATCCTTTCCCCTGTGTAATTACCTTAACAAGCTCCAGCTGTTTTTATTCTCAGAAGGTTTACTCCCTGATATACAGCTGCCTACCCCCTTCGTATGTGCAGGTTCTAAATGAGATTTTTTCTCTGTTCCGTCAACAAAATCCAGATTATTTTGGGGAGTTACCAGTACAGTAACCATACCAGGAACTACTTAATTTATTAAGCTACTTTTTTCTTAATCTCAGTGGAGATATTTACTGATAAACAGCTACCTACTCAACATGTTCATGTCGTTCCTAAATGAGCTTTTATCTCTCTCCCCTCACCACCAATCAGATTCTTCTGAGGAGTTTCCAGTACATTATCCTGTCCCCTGTGTAATTACCTTAACAAGCTCCAGCTGTTATTATTCTTAGAAGGGATGCTCCCTGATATACAGCTGCCTACCACCTTCGTAATTGCAGGTCCTAAATGACCTTGTTTCTCTGTTCCCTCACCAAAATCCAGATTCTTTTGGGGAGTTACCAGTACAGTAACCATACCAGGAACTACTTAATTTATTAAGCTACTGTTTTTCTTAATCTCAGTGGAGATATTTACTGATAAACAGCTACCTACTCAGCATGTTCATGTCGTTCCTAAATGAGCTTTTATCTCTCTCCTCACCACAAATCAGATTCTTCTGAGGAGTTCACAGTACATTATCCTTTCCCCTGTGTAATTACCTTAACAAGCTCCAGCTGTTTTTATTCTCAGATGGGATACTCCCTGATATACAGCTGCCTACCACCTTCGTAATTGCAGGTCCTAAATGAGCTTGTTTCTCTGTTCCCTCACCACAATCCAGATTCTTTTGGGGAGTTACCAGTACAGTAAACATACCAGGAATTACTTAATTTATTAAGCTACTGCTTTTCTTAATCTCAGTGGAGATATTTACTGATAAACAGCTACCTATGCAGCATTTTCATGTCGTTCCTAAATGAGCTTTTATCTCTCTCCCCTCACCACAAATCAGATTCTTCTGACGAGTTCCCAGTACATTATACTTTCCACTGTGTAATTTCCTTAACAAGCTCCAGCTGTATTTATTCTCAGAAGGGATACTCCCTGATATACAGCTGCCTACCCCCTTCGTAAGTGCAGGTCCAAAATGAGCTTTTTTCTCTGTTCCCTCACCACAATCCAGATTCTTTTGGGGAGTTACCAGTACAGTAACCATACCAGGAAGTACTTAATTTATTAAGATACTGCTTTTCTTAAGCTCAGTGGAGATATTTACTGATAAACAGCTACCTATGCAGCATGTTCATGTCATTCCTAAATGAGCTTTTATCTCTCTCCCCTCACCACAAATCAGTTTCTTCTGAGGAGTTCGCAGTACATTATCCTTTCCCCTGTGTAATTACCTTTACAAGCTCCAGCTGTTTTTATTCTCAGAAGGGATACTCCCTGATATACAGCTGCCTACCCCCTTCGTAAGTGCACGTCCTAAATGAGCTTTTTTCTCTGTTCCCTCAGAACAATCCAGATTCTTTTGGGGAGTTACCAGTACAGTAACCATACCAGGAAGTACTTAATTTATTAAGCTACTTCTTTTCTTAATCTCAGTGGAGATATTTACTGATAAACAGCTAAATAAGCAGCATGTTCATGTCGTTCCTAAATGAGCTTTTATCTCTCTCCCCTCACCACAAATCAGATTCTTCTGACGAGTTCCCAGTACATTATCCTTTCCCCTGTGTAATTACCTTAACAAGCTGCAGCTGTTTTTATTCTCAGAAGGGATACTCCCTGATATACAGCTGCCTTCCCCTTTCGGAAGTGCAGGTCCTAAATGAGCTTTTTTCTCTGTTCCCTCACCACAATCCAGATTCTTTGGGGAGTTACCAGTACAGTAACCATACCAGAAAGTACTTAATTTATTAATCTACTGCTTTTCTTAATCTCAGTGGAGATATTTACTGATAAACAGCTACCTACACAGCATGTTCATGTCGTTAATAAATGAGCTTTTATCTCTCTCCCCTCACCACAAATCAGATTCTTCTGAGGAGTTCCCAGTACATTATCCTTTCCCCTGTGAAATTACCTTAACAAGCTCCAGCTGTTTTTATTCTCAGAAGGGATACTCCCTGATATACAGCTGCCTACCCCCTTCGTAAGTGCAGGTCCTAAATGAGCTTTTTTCTCTGTTCCCACACCACAATCCAGATTCTTTTGGGGAGTTACCAGTAGAGTAACCTTACCAGGAAGTACTTAATTTATTAAGCTACTGCTTTTCTTAATCTCAGTGGAGATATTTACTGATAAACAGTTACCTAAGCAGCATGTTCATGTCCTTCCTAAACGAGCTTTTATCTCTCTCCCCTCACCACAAATCAGATTCTTCTGAGGAGTTCCCAGTACATTATCCTTTCCCTTGTGAAATTACCTTAACAAGCTCCAGCTGCTTTTATTCTCAGAATGTTTACTCCCTGATATACAGCTGCCTACCCCCTTCGTAAGTGCAGGTCCTAAATGAGCTTTTTTCTCTGTTCCCACACCACAATCCAGATTCTTTTGGGGAGTTACCAGTACAGTAACCATACAAGGAAGTACTTAATTTATTAAGCTACTGCTTTTCTTAATCTCAGTGGAGATATTTACTGATAAACACTTACCTAAGCAACATGTTCATGTCCTTCCTAAACGAGCTTTTATCTCTCTCCCCTCACCACAAATCAGATTCTTCTGAGGAGTTCCCAGTACATTATCCTTTCCCCTGTGTAATTACCTTAACAAGTTCCAGCTGTTTTTATTCTCAGAAGGGATACTCCCTGATATACAGCTTCCTACCCCCTTCGTAAGTGTAGGTCCTAAATGAGCTTTTTTCTCGGTTCCCTCACCACAATCCAGATTCTTTGGGGAGTTACCAGTACAGTAACCATACCAGGAACTACGTAATTTATTAAGCTACTTTTTTCTTAATCTCAGTGGAGATATTTACTGATAAAAAGCTACCTACTCAACATGTTCATGTCGTTCCTAAATGAGCTTTTATCTCTCTCCCCTCACCACAAATCAGATTCTTCTGAGGAGTTTCCAGTACATTATCCTTTCCCCTGTGTAATTACCTTAACAAGCTTCAGCTGTTATTATTCTTAGAAGGGATACTCCCTGATATACAGCTGCCTACCCCCTTCGAAAGTGCACGTCCTAAATTAGCTTTTTTCTCTGTTCCCTCACCACAATCCAGATTCTTTTGGGGAGTTACCAGTACAGTAACCATACCAGGAAGTACTTAATTTATTAAGCTAATACTTTTCTTAATCTCAGTGGAGATATTTACTGATAAACAGCTACCTACACAGCATGTTCATGTCGTTAATAAATGAACTTTTATCTCTCTCCCCTCACCACAAATCAGATTCTTCTGAGGAGTTCCCAGTACATTATCCTTTCCCCTGTGAAATTACCTGAACAAGCTCCAGCTGTTTTTATTCTCAGAAGGGATACTCCCTGATATACAGCTGCCTACCCCCTTCGTAAGTGCAGGTCCTAAATGTGCTTATTTCTCTGTTTCCTCACCACAATCCAGATTCTTTTCTGGAGTTACCAGTACAGTAACTATACCAGGAAGTACTTAATTTATTAAGCTACTGCTTTTCTTAATCTCAGTGGAGATATTTACTAATAAACAGCTACCTATGCAGCATGTTCATGTCGGTCGTAAATGAACTTTTATCTCTCTGCCCTCACCACAAATCAGATTCTTCTGAGGAGTTCCCAGTACATTATCCTTTCCCTTGTGTAATTACCTTAACAATCTCCAGCTGCTTTTATTCTCAGAAGGTTTACTCCCTGATATACAGCTGCCTACCCCCTTCGTAAGTGCAGGTCCTAAATGAGCTTTTTTCTCTGTTCCCACACCACAATCCAGATTCTTTTGGGGAGTTACCAGTACAGTAACCATACCAGGAAGTACTTAATTTATTAAGCTACTGCTTTTCTTAATCTCAGTGGAGATATTTACTGATAAACAGTTACCTAAGCAGCATGTTCATGTCCTTCCTAAACGAGCTTTTATCTCTCTCCCCTCACCACAAATCAGATTCTTCTGAGGAGTTCCCAGTACATTATCCTTTCCCCTGTGAAATTACCTTAACAAGCTCCAGCTGTTTTTATTCTCAGAAGGGATACTCCCTGATATACAGCTGCCTACCCCCTTCGTAAGTGCAGGTCCTAAATGAGCTTTTTTCTCTGTTCCCTCACCACAATCCAGATTCTTTTGGGGAGTTACCAGTACAGTAACTATACCAGGAAGTACTTAATTTATTAAGCTACTGCTTTTCTTAATCTCAGTGGAGATATTTACTAATAAACAGCTACCTATGCAGCATGTTCATGTCGTTCGTAAATGAACTTTTATCTCTCTCCCCTCACCACAAGTCAGATTCTTCTGAGGAGTTCCCAGTACATTATCCTTTCCCTTGTGTAATTACCTTAACAAGCTCCAGCTGCTTTTATTCTCAGAATGTTTACTCCCTGATATACAGCTGCCTACCCCCTTCGTAAGTGCAGGTCCTAAATGAGCTTTTTTCTCTGTTCCCACACCACAATCCAGATTCTTTTGGGGAGTTACCAGTACAGTAACCATACCAGGAAGTACTTAATTTATTAAGCTACTGCTTTTCTTAATCTCAGTGGAGATATTTACTGATAAACAGTTACCTAAGCAACATGTTCATGTCCTTCCTAAACGAGCTTTTATCTCTCTCCCCTCACCACAAATCAGATTCTTCTGAGGAGTTCCCAGTACATTATCCTTTCCCCTGTGTAATTACCTTAACAAGTTCCAGCTGTTTTTATTCTCAGAAGGGATACTCCCTGATATACAGCTTCCTAACCCCTTCGTAAGTGTAGGTCCTAAATGAGGTTTTTTTTCTCGGTTCCCTCACCACAATCCAGATTCTTTGGGGAGTTACCAGTACAGTAACCATACCAGGAACTACTTAATTTATTAAGCTACTTTTTTCTTAATCTCAGTGGAGATATTTACTGATAAACAGCTACCTACTCAACATGTTCATGTCGTTCCGAAATGAGCTTTTATCTCTCTCCCCTCACCACAAATCAGATTCTTCTGAGGAGTTTCCAGTACATTATCCTTTCCCCTGTGTAATTACCTTAACAAGCTCCAGCTGTTATTATTCTTAGAAGGGATGCTCCCTGATATACAGCTGCCTACCACCTTCGTAATTGCAGGTCCTAAATGACCTTGTTTCTCTGTTCCCTCACCAACAATCCAGATTCTTTTGGGGAGTTACCAGTACAGTAACCATACCAGGAACTACTTAATTTATTAAGCTACTGTTTTTCTTAATCTCAGTGGAGATATTTACTGATAAACAGCTACCTACTCAGCATGTTCATGTCGTTACTAAATGAGCTTTTATCTCTCTCCTCACCACAAATCAGATTCTTCTGAGGAGTTCCCAGTACATTTTCCTTACCCCTGTGTAATTACCTTAACAAGCTCCAGCTGTTTTTATTCTCAGAAGGTGTACTCCCTGATATACAGCTGCCTACCACCTTCGTAATTGCAGGTCCTAAATGAGCTTGTTTCTCTGTTCCCTCACCACAATCCAGATTCTTTTGGGGTATTACCATTACAGTAAACATACCAGGAATTACTTAATTTATTAAGCTACTGCTTTTCTTAATCTCAGTGGAGATATTTACTGATAAACAGCTACCTATGCAGCATTTTCATGTCGTTCCTAAATGAGCTTTTATCTCTCTCCCCTCACCACAAATCAGATTCTTCTGACGAGTTCCCAGTACATTATACTTTCCACTGTGTAATTTCCTTAACAAGCTCCAGCTGTTTTTATTCTCAGAAGGGATACTCCCTGATATACAGCTGCCTACCCCCTTCGTAAGTGCAGGTCCAAAATGAGCTTTTTTCTCTGTTCCCTCACCACAATCCAGATTCTTTTGGGGAGTTACCAGTACAGTAACCATACCAGGAAGTACTTAATTTATTAAGATACTGCTTTTCTTAAGCTCAGTGGAGATATTTACTGATAAACAGCTACCTACGCAGCATGTTCATGTCATTCCTAAATGAGCTTTTATCTCTCTCCCCTCACCACAAATCAGTTTCTTCTGAGGAGTTCGCAGTACATTATCCTTTCCCCTGTGTAATTACCTTTACAAGCTCCAGCTGTTTTTATTCTCAGAAGGGATACTCCCTGATATACAGCTGCCAACCCCCTTCGTAAGTGCACGTCCTAAATGAGCTTTTTTCTCTGTTCCCTCACCACAATCCAGATTCTTTTGGGGAGTTACAGTACAGTAACCATACCAGGAAGTACTTAATTTATTAAGCTACTGCTTTTCTTAATCTCAGTGGAGATATTTACTAATAAACAGCTACCTATGCAGCATGTTCATGTCGTTCGTAAATGAACTTTTATCTCTCTCCCCTCACCACAATCAGATTCTTCTGAAGAGTTCCCACTACATTATCCTTTCCCTTGTGTAATTACCTTAACAAGCTCCAGCTGCTTTTATTCTCAGAAGGTTTACTCCCTGATATAGAGCTGCCTACCCCCTTCGTAAGTGTAGGTCCTAAATGAGCTTTTTTCTCTGTTCCCACACCACAATCCAGATTCTTTTGGGGAGTTACCAGTACAGTAACCATACCAGGAAGTACTTAATTTATTAAGCTACTGCTTTTCTTAATCTCAGTGGAGATATTTACTGATAAACAGTTACCTAAGCAACATGTTCATGTCCTTCCTAAACGAGCTTTTATCTCTCTCCCCTCACCACAAATCAGATTCTTCTGAGGAGTTCCCAGTACATTATCCTTTCCCCTGTGTAATTACCTTAACAAGTTCCAGCTGTTTTTATTCTCAGAAGGGATACTCCCTGATATACAGCTTCCTACCCCCTTCGTAAGTGTAGGTCCTAAATGAGCTTTTTTCTCGGTTCCCTCACCACAATCCAGATTCTTTGGGGAGTTACCAGTACAGTAACCATACCAGGAAGTACTTAATTTATTAAGCTACTGCTTTTCTTAATCTCAGTGGAGATATTTACTAATAAACACCTACCTATGCAGCATGTTCATGTCGTTCCTAAATGAACTTTTATCTCTATCCCCTCACCACAAATCAGATTCTTCTGAGGAGTTCCCAGTACATTATCCTTTCCCCTGTGTAATTACCTTAATAAGCTCCAGATGCTTTTATTCTCAGAAGGTTTACTCCCTGATTTACAGCTGCCTACCCCCTTCGTAAGTGCAGGTCCTAAATGAGCTTTTTTCTCTGTTCCCACACCACAATCCAGATTCTTTTGGGGAGTTACCAGTACAGTAACCATACCAGGAAGTATTTAATTTATTAAGCTACTGCTTTTCTTAATCTCAGTGCAGATGTTTACTGATAAACAGCTACCTACTCAGCATGTTCATGTTGTTCCTAAATGAGCTTTTATCTCTCTCCCCTCACCACGAATCAGATTCTCCTGAGGATTTCCCAGTAAATTATCCTTTCCCCTGTGTAATTACCTTAACAAGCTCCAGCTGTTTTTATTCTCAGAAGGTTTACTCCCTGATATACAGCTGCCTACCCCCTTCGTAAGTGCAGGTCCTAAATGAGCTTTTTTCTCTGTTCCCTCACCACAATCCAGATTCTTTTGGGGAGTTACCAGTACAGTAACCATACCAGGAATTACTTAATTTATTAAGCTACTGCTTTTCTTAATCTCAGTGGAGATATTTACTGATAAACAGCTACCTACTCAGCATGTTCATGTCGTTGCTAAATGAGCTTTTATCTCTCTCCCCTCACCACGAATCAGATTCTCCTGAGGAGTTCCCAGTACATTATCCTTTCCCCTGTGTAATTACCTTAACAAGCTCCAGCTGTTTTTATTCTAGGAAGGTTTACTCCCTGATATACAGCTGCCAACCCCCTTCGTAAGTGCAGGTCCTAAATGAGCTTTTTTCTCTGTTCCCTCACCAAAATCCATATTCTTTTGGGGAGTTACCAGTACAGTAACCATACCAGGAACTACTTAATTTATTAAGCTACTGTTTTTCTTAATCTCAGTGGAGATATTTACTGATAAACAGCTACCGTACTCAGCATGTTCATGTCGTTCCTAAATGAGCTTTTATCTCTCTCCCCTCACCACAAATCAGATTCTTCTGAGGAGTTCCCAGTACATTATCCTTTCCCCTGTGTAATTACCTTAACAAGCTCCAGCTGTTTTTATTCTCAGAAGGGATACTCCCTGATATACAGCTGCCTACCCCCTTCGTAATTGCAGGTCCTAAATGAGCTTTTTCTCTGTTCCCTCACCACAATCCAGATTCTTTTGGGGAGTTACCAGTACAGTAACCATACCAGGAAGTACTTAATTTATTAAGCTACTGCTTTTCTTAATCTCAGTGGAGATATTTACAGATAAACAGCTACCAACGCAGCATGTTCATGTCGTTCATAAATGAACTTTAATCTCTCTCCCTCACCACAAATCAGATTCTTCTGGGAGTTCCCAGTACATTATCCTTTACCCTGTGTAATTACCTTAACAAGCTCCAGCTGTTTTTATTCTCAGAAGTTTACTCCCTGATATACCTGCCTACCCCCTTCGTAAGTGCAGGTCCTAAATGAGCTTTTTTCTCTGTTCCCTCACCACAATCCAGATTCTTTTGGGGAGTTACCAGTACAGTAAGCATACCAGGAAGTACTTAATTTATTAAGTTACTGCTTTTTCTTAATCTCAGTGGAGATATTTACTGATAAACAGCTACCTATGCAGCATGTTCATGTCGTTCATAAATGAGCTTTTATCTCTCTCCCCTCACCACAAATCAGATTCTTCTGAGGAGTTCCCAGTACATTATCCTTTCCCCTGTGTAATTACCTTAACAAGCTCCAGCTGTTTTTATTCTCAGAAGGTTTACTCCCTGATATACAGCTGCCTACCCCCTTCGTAAGTACAGGTCCTAAATGAGCTTTTTTCTCTGTTCCCTCACCACAATCCAGATTCTTTTGGGAGTTACCAGTGCAGTAACCAATACCAGGAAGTACTTAATTTATTAAGCTACTGCTTTTCTTAATCTCAGTGGAGATATTTACTGATAAACAGTTACCTAGCAACATGTTCATGTCTTCCTAAACGAGCTTTTATCTCTCTCCCCTCACCACAAATCAGATTCTTCTGAGGAGTTCCCAGTACATTATCCTTTCCCCTGTGTAATTACCTTAACAAGTTCCAGCTGTTTTTATTCTCAGAAGGGATACTCCCTGATATACAGCTCCTACCCCCTTCGTAAGTGTAGGTCCTAAATGAGCTTTTTTCTCGGTTCCCTCACCACAATCCAGATTCTTTGGGGAGTTACCAGTACAGTAACCATACCAGGAAGTACTTAATTTATTAAGCTACTGCTTTTCTTAATCTCAGTGGAGATATTTACTGATAAACAGCTACCTATGCAGCATGTTCATGTCGTTCCTAAATGAGCTTTTATCTCTATCCCCTCACCACAAATCAGATTCTTCTGAGGAGTTCCCAGTACATTATCCTTTCCCCTGTGTAATTACCTTAATAAGCTCCAGATGCTTTTATTCTCAGAAGGTTTACTCCCTGATTTACAGCTGCCTACCCCCTTCGTAAGTGCAGGTCCTAAATGAGCTTTTTTCTCTGTTCCCACACCACAATCCAGATTCTTTTGGGGAGTTACCAGTACAGTAACCATACCAGGAAGTATTTAATTTATTAAGCTACTGCTTTTCTTAATCTCAATGCAGATGTTTACTGATAAACAGCTACCTACTCAGCATGTTCATGTCGTTCCTAAATGAGCTTTTATCTCTCTCCCCTCACCACGAATCAGATTCTCTGAGGAGTTCCCAGTACATTATCCTTTCCCCTGTGTAATTACCTTAACAAGCTCCAGCTGTTTTTATTCTCAGAAGGATACTCCCTGATATACAGCTGCCTACCCCTTCGTAAGTGCAGGTCCTAAATGAGCTTTTTCTCTGTTCCCTCACCACAATCCAGATTCTTTTGGGGAGTTACCAGTACAGTAACCATACCAGGAATTACTTAATTTATTAAGCTACTGCTTTTCTTAATCTCAGTGGAGATATTTACTGATAAACAGCTACCTATGCAGCATGTTCATGTCGTTCCTAAATGAGCTTTTATCTCTCTCCCCTCACCACAAATCAGATTCTTCTGAGGAGTTCCCAGTACATTATCCTTTCCCCTGTGTAATTACCTTAACAAGCTCCAGCTGTTTTTATTCTCAGAAGGTTTACTCCCTGATATACAGCTGCCAACCCCCTTCGTAAGTGCAGTCCTAAATGAGCTTTTTTCTCTGTTCCCTCACCACAATCCAGATTCTTTTGGGGAGTTACCAGTACAGTAACCATACCAGGAAGTACTTAATTTATTAAGCTACTGTTTTTCTTAATCTCAGTGGAGATATTTACTGATAAACAGCTACTACTCAGCATGTTCATGTCGTTCCTAAATGAGCTTTTATCTCTCTCCCCTCACCACAAATCAGATTCTTCTGAGGAGTTCCCAGTACATTATCCTTTCCCCTGTGTAATTACCTTAACAAGCTCCAGCTGTTTTTATTCTCAGAAGGGATACTCCCTGATATACAGCTGCCTACCCCCTTCGTAAGTGCAGGTCCTAAATGAGCTTTTTCTCTGTTCCCTCACAACAATCCAGATTCTTTTGGGGAGTTACCAGTACAGTAACCATACCAGGAAGTACTTAATTTATTAAGCTACTGCTTTTCTTAATCTCAGTGGAGATATTTACTGATAAACAGCTACCTACGCAGCATGTTCATGTCGTTCATAAATGAGCTTTTATCTCTCTCCCCTGACCACAAATCAGATTCTTCTGAGGAGTTCCCAGTACATTATCCTTTACCCTGTGTAATTACCTTAACAAGCTCCAGCTGTTTTTATTCTCAGAAGTTTACTCCCTGATATACAGCTGACTACCCCCTTGGTAAGTGCAGGTCCTAAATGAGCTTTTTTCTCTGTTCCCTCACCACAATCCAGATTCTTTTGGGGAGTTACCAGTACAGTAACCATACCAGGAAGTACTTAATTTATTAAGCTACTGCTTTTTTTAATCTCAGTGGAGATATTTACTGATAAACAGCTACCTATGCAGCATGTTCATGTCGTTCATAAATGAGCTTTTATCTCTCTCCTCACCACAAATCACATTCTTCTGAGGAGTTCCCAGTACATTATCCTTTCCCCTGTGTAATTACCTTAACAAGCTCCAGCTGTTTTTATTCTCAGAAGGTTTACTCACTGATATACAGCTGCCTACCCCCTTCGGAAGTACAGGTCCTAAATGTGCTTTTTTATCTGTTCCCTCACCACAATCCAGATTCTTTTGGGAGTTACCAGTGCAGTCACCAAACCAGGAAGTACTTAATTTATTAAGCTACTGCTTTTTTTAATCTCAGTGGATATTTACTGATAATCAGCTACCTATGCAGCATTTTCATGTCGTTCCTAAATGAGCTTTTATCTCTCTCCCCTCACCACAAATCAGATTCTTCTGAGGAGTTCCCAGTACATTATCCATTCCCCTGTGTAATTACCTTAACAATCTCCAGCTGTTTTTATTCTCAGAACCGATACTCCTTGATATACAGCTGCCTACCCCTTCGTAAGTGCAGGTCCTAAATGAGCTTTTTTCTCTGTTCCCTCACCACAATCCAGATTCTTTAGGGGAGTTACCAGTACAGTAACCATACCAGGAAGTACGTAATTTATTAAGCTACTGCTTTTCTTAATCTCAGTGGAGATATTTACTGATATACAGCTACCTTTGCATCATTTTCATGTCGTTCCTAAATGAGCTTTATTCTCTCTCCCCTCACCACAAATCAGATTCTTTTGAGGAGTTCCCAGTACATTATCCTTTCCCCTGTGTAATTACCTTAACAAGCTCCAGCTGTTTTTATTCTCAGAAGGGATACTCCCTGATATACAGCTGCCTACCCCCTTCATAAGTGCAGGTCCTAAATGAGCTTTTTTCTCTGTTCCCTCACCACAATCCAGATTCTTTTTAGGAGTTACCAGTACAGTAACCATACCAGGAAGTACTTAATTTATTAAGCTACTGCTTTTCTTAATCTCATTGGAGATATTTACTGATAAACAGGTACATATGCAGCATTTTCATGTCGTTCCTAAATGAGCTTTTATCTCTCTCCCCTCACCACAAATCAGATTCTTCTGAAGAGTTCCCAGTACATTATCCTTTCCCCTGTGTAATTACCTCAACAAGCTCCAGCTGTTTTTATTCTCAGAAGGGATACTCCCTGATATACAGCTGAATACCCCCTTCGTAAGTGCAGGTCCTAAATGAGCTTTTTTCTCTGTTCCCTCACCACAATCCAGATTCTTTTGGGGAGTTACCAGTACAGTAACCATACCAGGAAGTACTTATTTTATTAAGCTACTGCTTTTCTGTGGGGACTGCTTTCTCTGCTCCGGCTCAAATGCTTATTCCTTTCTCTCTTATTAACCTCGTATCGTCCTCTCCCCCAACCCTCGGCCTTTAGGTCTGTCGGGGTGAGACGTAGGGGCGTCTCCGTCCTGGCGTGCGCGCGACATGCGTGGCAATGTGACCATTTTCCTACCTACGTACATAGACCACGGAGTCAGCTTCTGAGAGCGAACTAACTTTATTGAGAAAGGGACAAGGGTAGATGATCCGGGGGAAGGGGGTTGGCCAGGATTCCTATAGGCCAAAAGGCTGTCACTTGACCTCCAAGGGGCTGGTCACTTGACCTCCAAGGGGCTACGTCACTCTGAGCCCGCCAAACCATGGCGGGGCTGGTAGGCGCCAGGGTGGCTGCCAGCTAAGTCGGGGGTCTCTTTGCCCGACCGGTTTCTCCGGATTCCAATGTATTGAGGATGGAAAGGCCGCATTCCCCAGCTGGGGGAGGTGCCTCAGGCCCCTTCCATCTAGGGGGGAAGATGGACCCCAACATCTGCCTCTTTTATATTTTTTTTTCGAACAGCAGGAGGCGCCCTACTCGACAGCGCGCCATGTCTTAGGTTGCCCCCCCCCCCCAAGGGGAGTCTTACCCGTCTCTGGCTAACGCCCTAGCTCTTCAGGCTGACCTTCCTGCCGGGTTGGCGGGCCCGATGAGAGGCCTTGGGGAGAGTAGGATTGGCATTCGAAATAAAGCCTGATAATTTTTTCCGGTGTCGGCGGACCTTACTGAGCAGCCGGTCCTAGGGTTTGAGTGACGAGCCTCTTGGGGTTCTTATATGGCTAAAAGGCCAAAGGCCACTTGGTACCTAGACAGCTCTGGTCCATCGCTTACAACAAGAGACCCAATGTAAACATAAGGTAAATGGGAGCATAAAGCAGACATGAGCATAAGCAATCGTAATACAAGGCAAATGCAAACATGAGCAACTGTAACACATGAGCAATTGTAACACATGAGTAATTACAACAAGGCACAAGGCAATGGAGGGTCTCTTATCGGGGTCAGTCCACGGAAAACAGGAATTCTGGTCCAGTCTAGTGTCGCTCAAGGCAGCGCAGATGGCTCTTCCTTCCCTCGATGGTGAGGTAGAGGGGCAGGTTCAGGTCCTGGCGATGTGGCAGCCAGGATGCTGGTAACTTAACAACTAAGGTTAGTAAAACACTTCACAGTAAACATTACAGCAAGGTGCCAATACCTTACTTATTATAAACATTTATAATAAAACATTAAAGTGTCCAAGTCCTTTAGCTCCTATTTCCCTCCAATGGGGACCCCCGAGATAAGCAGCAAAAGGGGGGAGTGAAAGAGAGGGACAACCGTACAAAATTTCCCTTTGGTCCTTGTGCAAGGCTGTGGGCCACGCTGCCACAGCAAACGTTACTCCAAAGGGCGTCAGGCAGGGTCCAGGGAAGAAACAGGGCCGACACTGGGTCCAGGTCCATCGCTGGTGCAGGCAGGCTTTCCCGTTTCTCCTTAGAAAATTCCACCTCGGTCTTTGCTTTCCTGAGAGGAAACAAGGGGAGACATCCCTCAAGGGCAGGTGCCCTTGGGTGGTCATTCTGTTGGACAATATTTTACATCTCTAGCTGGTATCCAGATTGGATTCGGTTCCCCAGTAGGGAAGACGCAGGCGAATCCCCTGCCTGTGCTGATAATTGGGTCGGGTCCACGCCAAGCCCCTGTCAGAGAATCCTTCCACCGGGCCTCCACTTTTAAGTAGGGTGTTTGGCTTGACCAGTGTCTCTGGAAAGCCGACAGAGGTTGGTCCTTAGAGAAATTTAAAATATTCGATGTAAACATCGCTGTCCTCAGCTGGTCCTGGGGGCTTCCCCCCCTTTTTGTTTTAATAATTGATCCTTTAGGGTCTTATTATGCCTCTCAATTATGGCTTGACCCTTTGGGTTATAAGGTATTCCAGTGGTATGTTTAATATTCCACATTTGGAGAAATGCCTGTAAAGGCTTACTGGTGAAACAAGGTCCATTATCTGTTTTAACCTGTAAAGGCAGTCCTAGGATAGCAAAACATTGTAAGAAGTGGCTTTCAGCATGCCGTGCTCTTTCACCGGTATGCAGAGAGGCCCAACATGCACCAGAGCAGGTGTCAGTGGACATAAATATATATTTTAGCCTTCCAAAGGGGGCGTAATGGGTCACATCAGTCTGCCAAATTAAGTTGGGTCTTAAACCTCTTGAATTTACACCTGGAGATTGCAAGGGAGGGACTTGCACGAAAGGCATACATGATTTGTAAGTCCTTATAATCTTTTTTTAAGTCTTTTATAGGAATTGAAGGAAATCTCTGATGTAACCCTCTCCAATTTAAGTGAGTACGCTCATGAAGCCCTTTGGCCATTTGGAGGTTTTGAGGTTGTACAATGGCCAGAGCTATGATGGTTCCATTAGTGGCCAGCTGGTCAGTAATACGATTACCTTGTGCCAGGTCCCCAGGCAGTCCTTGGTGTCCACGAAGGTGCTGTAAAAAAATAGGCTCACTCCGCTCTTTTAACAGAGACCTGACTTGGATCATCAGAGGAGTGATTGGGTTTCCATCCAACTTGATATGTGAACATACCAGGTTGGGTAGCAAGTTAACCACGTACAGACTATCAGAGAACAAGTTCATTGGCTGTTTAACATGGGTCAGTGCCAAGGCAACTGCGTACAGCTCTTTAAACTGTGCAGAGCCAGTGACGGCTTCAAAGTAATGGGTGTTATCTTTCCCACCAGCAGGGGGCGAGGCGGAGCGCACCACTACGGCAGAGCCAGCTCGCCCACCATCTGTAAAGACATTGGCAGCCTTGACCAGAGGCTTGGTAGAGAAAAGCACAGGGGGTGTCCATTGTAGCCTGGAAAATGAGGTCACCCATCTTGAAGTGCCATAGTGGCAATTTATCTTACCCATAAAGCCCTCCAGGGCACTAGACACACGTGAATTATTTCTCCTGACCCATTCAAAATCTGACAACCGGTAGGGAATAGTTAGCACGTCAGGATCTCTTCCATAATGTCTCAGGGAAGTGTCCCTGCCCTTAATTACCAAATCAGCTAGCTGGTCCAGCTGGGAATAAACTCTGGGAGCTCCTCCCACTGATGCGTGCACCCACTGAAGGGGCTCGCCTGATTGCGTAATTGCAGCTGAAGAAAGTTCGGATCCGGGGAGGATCCAAAGGCAAAGTGGGCACTTAGGCTTGTAGCGTGCCAGCTGTGCCTTATTTAAGGCCAATTGGATTTTCTGGAAGGCTGTTTGGAGTGATGGAGTTATTGTAATAACATCACTGGGCGCTTTGCCCTTCAAAGAGTCATGGAGCGGTAATAACTCCTCTGTAGGCAGTTGAAGCCAGGATCTTAGCCAATTAATTTCACCTAACAGTCTTTGCATCTCCACCAGAGTATAAGTTGCCTGGAAGGATAACTGGGGCTTGAGTGGGCATACAGAGTCTAGCTTAAGCTCTGTCCCCAAGATCTTGAAGGGGTATACTTTCTACACCTTGTCACTGGCTAATACGCAGCCCTCCTCTTTGAAGGAGTGTTTGGGCCTTGCTATAGGCCAAATCTAGCACATGGGCATCTGCTGATCCAATAATAATGTTGTCCAATTAAATGCATATGGTCCGATCTGCTCCTGTATTAATTAAGAATCGGAACTTTTTTCCAAATATCATGATTACTGTCTCTGGCAATAGGGACTGCCCAGCAAGGGGCTTTAGGCTGTTTATTGCCTTGGTTGGTGGGTAATCTGAAAGTCAGGCCATAAAGCAGATGTTTTGTCCAGGACGTGTTCGGCCTGCCTCTCTCAAGAACCATCCTCCCGGACTCATGAAAATCTGTAGTTTCAAGGCCTCTGAATTTAAAGGTGGCCAGGCCAGTTTTTTTTTTTTTTTTTTTTTTTTTTTTTTTTTTGCTGCGGGGCGCAGCCGCCACAGAAAAGCGGCTGTTGAAATCTGTATATGTATAGAGTCAAGCTGAGCCTCACATGGGGGAGGGGTAGCAAGCCTGCGGCTGCTCTGCTCATCTCCTGCCAGCCGCGGCTTTGGATTCATGGGTACCGAACGAGCTTTAGTCCCAGGGCTTTTTGGAGTAGGCATCGGGGCCCACTCCAGATCAAAATTACCTCTGGCCGTCCTCCTGAATCCAGGGACTCCCCGCCCGGGTCCCAAGAGAGGCAAGCCTTGAGAGTTTTAATGGCTCGCAGTGGGAGTTTTCCTCCCCATTGTGCCGTTTGTAATTCCCGCTCTAGTCGGTCCCAAGTTTTCCATGAGAGTGGGTTGGCTCCAGTTAGCCACGGGACCCTGTGGGTCAATTCCTCCCAAATTCGTATAGCGCAGGGCTCTGAGATATTAATCCCCGCGTTTTGGAGGGTGAACTTTAGGATCTTAAGGGGCGAATTGTTTCGCCGACTCTGGACTTGTCCCATCCTCTTACCTGAGGTGGGAGGATCGCGCGTCTCAGGATTTCCAACCTGTTTCCGTCAGGGCCGGTCGGGAGCCGGGCTTTCTTGTGTGGATTTGTGCAACCCACGTGGGCGCCACTGTGTGGGGACTGCTTTCTCTGCTCCGGCTAAAATGCTTATTCCTTTCTCTCTTATTACCCTCGTATCGTCCTCTCCCCCAACCCTCGGCCAGCAGGTCTGTCGGGGTGAGACGTAGGGGCGTCTCCGTCCTGGCGTGCGCGAGACCCGCGTGGCAATGTGACCGTTTTCCTACCTACGTACATAGACCACGGAGTCAGCTTCTGAGAGCGAAATAACTTTATTGAGAAAGGGACAAGGGTAGATGATCCGGGGGAAGGGGGTTGGCCAGGATTCCCATAGGCCAAAAGGCTGTCACTTGACCTCCAAGGGGCTGGTCACTTGACCTCCAAGGGGCTACGTCACTCTGAGGCCGCCAAACCAGGGCGGGGCTGGTAGGCGCCAGGCTGGCTGCCAGCTAAGTCGGGGGTCTCTTTGCCCGACCGGTTTCTCCGGAATCCAATGTATTCCCCAGCTGGGGGAGGTGCCTCAGGCCCCTTCCATCTAGGGGGGAAGATGGACCCCAACACTTTTAATAATCTCAGTGAAGATATTTACTGATAAACAGCTACATACGCAGCATGTTCATGTCGTTCCTAAATGAGCATTTATCTCTCTCTCCTCACCACAAATCAGATTCTCCTGAGGAGTTCCCAGTACATTATCCTTTCCCCTGTGTAATTACCTTAACAAGATCCAGCTGTTTTTATTCTCAGAAGGGATACTTCCTGATATACAGCTGGATACCCCCTTCGTAAATGCAGGTCCTAAATGAGCTTTTTTCCCTGTTCCCTCACCACAATCCAGATTCTTTTGGGGAGTTACCAGTACAGTAACCATACCAGGAAGTACTTAATGTATTAAGCTACTGATTTTCTTAATCTCAGTGGAGATATTTACTGATAAAAAGCTACCTAAGCAGCATGTCATGTCGTTCTTAATGAGCTTTTATCTCTCTCCCCTCACCACAAATCAGATTCTTCTGAGGAGTTCCCAGTACATTATCCTTTCCCCTGTGTAATTACCTTAACAAGCTCCAGCTGTTTTTATTCTCAGAAGGGATACTCCCTGATATACAGCTGCCTACCCCTTCGTAAGTGCAGGTCCTAAATGAGCTTTGTTCCTGTTCCCTCACCAAAATCCAAATTCTTTTGGGGAGTTACCAGTACAGTAACCATACCAGGAAGTACTTAATTTATTAAGCTACTGCTTTTCTTAATCTCAGTGGAGATATTTACTGATAAACAGCTACCTATGCAGCATGTTCATGTCGTTCCTAAATGAGCTTTTATCTCTCTCCCCTCACCACAAATCAGATTCTTCTGAGGAGTTCCCAGTACATTATCCTTTCCCCTGTGTAATTACCTTAACAAGCTCCAGCTGTTTTTATTCTCAGAAGGGATACTCCCTGATATACAGCTGCCTACCCCCTTCGTAAGTGCAGGTCCTAAATGAGCTTTTTTCTCTGTTCCCTCACCACAATCCAGATTCTTTTGGGGAGTTTCCAGTACAGTAACCATACCAGGAAGTACTTAATTTATTAAGCTACTGCTTTTCTTATTCTCAGTGGAGATATTTACTGATAAACAGCTACCTATGCAGCATTTTCATGTCGTTCCTAAATGAGCTTTATTTCTCTCTCCCCTCACCACAAATCAGATTCTTCTGAGGAGTTCCCAGTACATTATCCTTTCCCCTGTGTAATTACCTTAACAAGCTCCAGCTGTTTTTATTCTCAGAAGGTTTACTCCCTGATAAACAGCTGCCTACCCCCTTCGTAAGTGCAGGTCCTAAATGAGCTTTTTTCTCTGTTCCCTCACCACAATCCAGATTCTTTTGGGGAGTTTCCAGTACAGTAACCATACCAGGAAGTACTTAATTTATTAAGCTACTGCTTTTCTTATTCTCAGTGGAGATATTTACTGATAAACAGCTACATATGCAGCATTTTCATGTCGTTCCTAAATGAGCTTTTATCTCTCTCCCCTCACCACAAATCAGATTCTTCTGAGGAGTTCCCAGTACATTATCCTTCCCCTGTGTAATTACCTTAACAAGCTCCAGCTGTTTTTATTCTCAGAAGGGATACTCCCTGATATACAGCTGCCTACCCCCTTCGTAAGTGCAGGTCCTAAATGAGCTTTTTTCTCTGTTCCCTCACCACAATCCAGATTCTTTTGGGGAGTTACCAGTACAGTAACCATACCAGGAAGTACTTAATTTATTAAGCTACTGCTTTTCTTAATCTCAGTGGAGATATTTACTGATAAACAGCTACCTACGCAGCATGTTCATGTCGTTCCTAAATGAGCTTTTATCTCTCTCCCCTCACCACAAATCAGATTCTTCTGAGGAGTTCCCAGTACATTATCCTTTCCCCTGTGTAATTACCTTAACAAGCTCCAGCTGTTTTTATTCTCAGAAGGTTTACTCCCTGATATACAGCTGCCTACCCCCTTCGTAAGTGCAGGTCCTAAATGAGCTTTTTTCTCTGTTCCCTCACCACAATCCAGATTCTTTTGGGGAGTTACCAGTACAGGTAACCATACCAGGAAGTACTTAATTTATTAAGCTACTGCTTTTCTTAATCTCAGTGGAGATATTTACTGATAAACAGCTACCTATGCAGCATTTTCATGTCGTTCCTAAATGAGCTTTTATCTCTCTCCCCTCACCACAAATCAGATTCTTCTGAGGAGTTCCCAGTACATTATCCTTTCCCCTGTGTAATTACCTTAACAAGCTCCAGCTGTTTTTATTCTCAGAAGGTTTACTCCCTGATATACAGCTGCCTACCCCTTCGTAAGTGCAGGTCCTAAATGAGCTTTTTTCTCTGTTCCCTCACCACAATCCAGATTCTTTGGGGAGTTACCAGTACAGTGAACATACCAGGAAGTACTTAATTTATTAAGCTACTGCTTTTCTTAATCTCAGTGGAGATATTTACTGATAAACAGCTACATATGCAGCATTTTCATGTCGTTCCTAAATGAGCTTTTATCTCTCTCCCCTCACCACAAATCAGATTCTTCTGAGGAGTTCCCAGTACATTATCCTTTCCCCTGTGTAATTACCTTAACAAGCTCCAGCTGTTTTTATTCTCAGAAGGATACTCCCTGATATACAGCTGCCTACCCCCTTCGTAAGTGCAGGTCCTAAATGAGCTTTTTTCTCTGTTCCCTCACCACAATCCAGATTCTTTTGGGGAGTTACCAGTACAGTAACCATACCAGGAAGTACTTAATTATTAAGCTACTGCTTTTCTTAATCTCAGTGGAGATATTTATTGATAAACAGCTACCTACCCAGCATGTTCATGTCGTTCCTAAATGAGCTTTTATCTCTCTCCCCTCACCACAAATCAGATTCTTCTGAGGAGTTCTCAGTACACTATCCTTTCCCCTGTGTAATTACCTTAACAAGCTCCAGCTGTTTTTATTCTCAGAATGTTTACTCCCTGATATCCAGCTGCCTACCCCTTCGTAAGTGCAGGTCCTAAATGAGCTTTTTTCTCTGTTCCCTCACCACAATCCAGATTCTTTTGGGGAGTTACCAGTACAGTAACCATACCAGGAAGTACTTAATTTATTAAGCTACTGCTTTCTTAATCTCAGTGGAGATATTTACTGATAAACAGCTACCTATGCAGCATTTTCATGTCGTTCCTAAATGAGCTTTTATCTCTCTCCCCTCACCACAAATCAGATTCTTCTGAGGAGTTCCCAGTACATTATCCTTTCCCCTGTGTAATTACCTTAACAAGTTCCAGCTGTTTTTATTCTCAGAAGGTTTACTCCCTGATATACAGCTGCCTACCCCCTTCGTAAGTGCAGGTCCTAAATGAGCTTTTTTCTCTGTTCCCTCACCACAATCCAGATTCTTTTGGGGATTTGCCAGTACAGTAACCATACCAGGAAGTACTTAATTTATTAAGCTACTGCTTTTCATAATCTCAGTGGAGATATTTACTGATAAACAGCTACCTACGCAGCATGTCATGTCGTTCCTAAATGAGCTTTTATCTCTCTCCCCTCACCACAAATCAGATTCTTCTGAGGAGTTCCAGTACATTATCCTTTCCCCTGTGTAATTACCTTAACAAGCTCCAGCTGTTTTTATTCTCAGAAGGTTTACTCCCTGATATACAGCTGCCTACACCCTTCGTAAGTGCAGGTCCTAAATGAGCTTTTTTGTCTGTTCCCTCACCACAATCCAGATTCTTTGGGGAGTTACCAGTACAGTACCATACCAGGAAGTACTTAATTTATTAAGCTACTGCTTTAATTAATCTCATTGGAGATATTTACTGATAAACAGCTACATATGCAGCATTTTCATGTCGTTCCTAAATGAGCTTTTATCTCTCTCCCCTCACCACAAATCAGATTCTTCTGAGGAGTTCCCAGTACATTATCCTTTCCCCTGTGTAATTACCTTAACAAGCTCCAGCTGTTTTTATTCTCAGAAGGGATACTCCCTGATATACAGCTGCCTACCCTTCGTAAGTGCAGTTCCTAAATGAGCTTTTTTCTCTGTTCCCTCACCACAATCCAGATTCTTTTGGGGAGTTACCAGTACAGTAACCATACCAGGAAGTACTTAATGTATTAAGCTACTGCTTTTCTTAATCTCAGTGGAGATATTTATTGATAAACAGCTACCTACCCAGCATGTTCATGTCGTTCCTAAATGAGCTTTTATCTCTCTCCCCTCACCACAAATCAGATTCTTCTGAGGAGTTCTCAGTACACTATCCTTTCCCCTGTGTAATTACCTTAACAAGCTCCAGCTGTTTTTATTCTCAGAATGTTTACTCCCTGATATACAGCTGCCTACCCCTTCGTAAGTGCAGGTCCTAAATGAGCTTTTTTCTCTGTTCCCTCACCACAATCCAGATTCTTTTGGGGAGTTACCAGTACAGGAACCATACCAGGAAGTATTTAAGTTATTAAGCTACTGCTTTTCTTAATCTCAGTGGAGATAATTACTGATAAACAGCTACCTATGCAGCATTTTCATGTCGTTCCTAAATGAGCTTTTATCTCTCTCCCCTCACCACATATCAGATTCTTCTGAGGAGTTCCCAGTACATTATCCTTTCCCCTGTGTAATTACCTTATCAAGCTCCAGCTGTTTTTATTCTCAGAAGGGATACTCCCTGATATACAGCTGCCTACCCCCTTCGTAAGTGCAGGTCCTAAATGAGCTTTTTTCTCTGTTCCCTCACCACAATCCAGATTCTATTGGGGAGTTTCCAGTACAGTGAACATACCAGGAAGTACGTAATTTATTAAGCTACTGCTTTTCTTATTCTCAGTGGAGATATTTACTGATAAACAGCTACATATGCAGCATTTTCATGTCGTTCCTAAATGAGCTTTTATCTCTCTCCCCTCACCGCAAATCAGATTCTTCTGAGGAGTTCCCAGTACATTATCCTTTCCCCTGTGTAATTACCTTAACAAGCTCCAGCTGTTTTTATTCTCAGAAGGGATACTCCCTGATATACAGCTGCCTACCCCCTTCGTAAGTGCAGGTCCTAAATGAGCTTTTTTCTCTGTTCCCTCACCAAAATCCAGATTCTTTTGGGGAGTTACCAGTACAGTAACCATACCAGGAAGTACTTAATTTATTAAGCTACTGCTTTCCTTAATCTCTGTGGAGATATTTACTGATAAACAGCTACGTACGCAGCATTTTCATGTCGTTCCTAAATGAGCTTTTATCTCTCTCCCCTCACCACAAATCAGATTCTTCTGAGGAGTTCCCAGTACATTATCCTTTCCCCTGTGTAATTACCTTAACAAGCTCCAGCTGTTTTTATTCTCAGAAGGGATATACAGCTGCCTACCCCCTTCGTAAGTGCAGGTCCTAAATGAGCTTTTTTCTTTGTTCCCTCACCACAATCCAGATTCTTTTGGGGAGTTACCAGTACAGTAACCATACCAGGAAGTACTTAATTTATTAAGCTACTGCTTTTCTTAATCTCAGTGGAGATATTTACTGATAAACAGCTACCTATGCAGCATTTTCATGTCGTTCCTAAATGAGCTTTTATCTCTCTCCCCTCACCACAAATCAGATTCTTCTGAGGAGTTCCCAGTACATTATCCTTTCCCCTGTGTAATTACCTTAACAAGCTCCAGCTCTTTTTATTCTCAGAAGGGATATACAGCTGCCTACCCCCTTCGTAAGTGCAGGTCCTAAATGAGCTTTTTTCCTGTTCCCTCACCACAATCCAGATTCTTTTGGGGAGTTACCAGTACAGTAACCATACCAGGAAGTACTTAATTTATTAAGCTACTGCTTTTCTTATCTCAGTGGAGATATTTACTGATAAACAGCTACCTACGCAGCATGTTCATGTCGTTCCTAAATGAGCTTTTATCTCTCTTCCCTCACCACAAATCAGATTCTTCTGAGGAGTTCCCAGTACATTATCCTTTCCCCTGTGTAATTACCTTAACAATCTCCAGCTGTTTTTATTCTCAGAAGGTTTACTCCCTGATATACAGCTGCCTACCCCCTTCGTAAGTGCAGGTCCTAAATGAGCTTTTTTCTCTGTTCCCTCACCACAATCCAGATTCTTTTGGGGAGTTACCAGTACAGTAACCATACCAGGAAGTACTTAATTTATTAAGCTACTGCTTTTCTTAATCTCAGTGGAGAAATTTACTGATAAACAGCTACCTACCCAGCATGTTCATGTCGTTCCTAAATGAGCTTTTATCTCTCTCCTCTCACCACGAATCAGATTCTTCGAGGAGTTCCTTGTACATTATCCTTTCCCCTGTGTAATTACCTTCACAAGCTCCAGCTGTTTTTATTCTCAGAAGGTTTACTCCCTGATATGCAGCTGCCTACCCCCTTCGTAAGTGCAGGTCTTAAATGAACTTTTTTCTCTGTTCCCTCAAAACAATCCAGATTCTTTAGGGGAGTTACCGGTACAGTAACCATACCAGGAAGTACTTAATTTATTAAGCTACTGCTTTTCTTAATCTCACTGTTGATATTTACTGATAAACACCTACCTACGCAGCATTATCATGTCGTTCCTAAATGAGCTTTTATCTCTCTCCCCTCACCACAAATCAGATTCTTCTGAGGAGTTCCCAGTACATTATCCTTTCCCCTGTATAATTACATTAACAAGCTCCAGCTGTTTTTATTCTCAGAAGTGATACTCCCTGATATACAGCTGCCTACCTCCTTCGTAAGTGCAGGTCATAAATGTGCTTTTTTCTCTGTTCCCTCACCACAATCCAGATTCTTTTGGGGCGTTATCAGTACACTAACCATACCAGGAAGTACTTAATTTATTAAGCTACTACTTTTCTTAATCTCAGTGGATATATTTACTGATAAACAGCTACCTATGCAGCATTTTATGTCGTTCTTAAATGAGCTTTATTCTCTCTCCCCTCACCACAAATCAGATTCTTCTGAGGAGTTCCCAGTACATTATCCTTTCCCCTGTGTAATTACCTTCACAAGTTCCAGCTGTTTTTATTCTCAGAAGGGATACTCCCTGATATACAGCTGAATACCCCCTTCGTAAGTGCAGGTCCTAAATCAGCTTTTTTCTCTGTTCCCTCACCACAATCCAGATTCTTTTGGGGAGTTAACAGTACAGTCACCATACCAGGAAGTACTTAATTTATTTAGCTACAGCTTTCTTAAACTCAGTGGAGATATTTACTGATAAACAGCTAACTACGCAGCATGTTCATGTCGTTCCTAAATGAGCTTTTATCTCTCTCCCCTCACCACAAATCAGATTCTTCTGAGGAGTTCCCAGTACATTATCCTTTCCCCTCTGTAATTACCTTAACAAGCTCCAGCTGTTTTTATTCTCAGAAGGTTTACTCCCTGATATACAGCTGCCTACCCCCTTCGTAAGTGCAGGTCCTAAATGAGCTTTTTTCTCTGTTCCCTCACCACAATCCAGATTCTTTTGGGGAGTTACCAGTACAGTAACCATACCAGGAAGTACTTAATTTATTAAGCTACTGCTTGTTAATCTCAGTGGAGATATTTTCTGATAAACAGCTACCTATGCAGCATGTTCATGTCGTTGCTAAATGAGCTTTTATCTCTCTCGACTCACCACAAATCAGATTCTTCTGAGGAGTTCCTAGTACATTATCCTTTAGCCTGTGTAATTACCTTAACAAACTCCAGCTGTTTTTATTCTCAGAAGCGATACTCCCTGATATACAGCTGCCTACCCCCTTCGTAAGTGCAGGTCCTAAATGAGCTTTTTTCTCTGTTCCCTCACCACAATCCAGATTCTTTTGGGGAGTTACCAGTACAATAACATTACCAGGAATTACTTAATTTATTAAGCTACTACTTTTCTTAATCTCAGTGGAGATATTTACTGATAAACATCTACCTACGCAGCATGTTCATGTCGTTCCTAAATGAGCTTCTTTCTCGCTCCCCTCACCACAAATCAGATTCTTCTGAGGAGTTCCCAGTACATTATCCTTTATCCTGGGTAATTACCCTAACAAGCTCCAGCTGTTTTTCTTCTCAGAAGGTTTACTCCCTGATATACTGCTGCCTACCCCCTTCGCAAGTGCAGTTCCTAAATGAGCTTTTTTTTCTGTTCTCTCACCACACTCCAGATTCTTTTGGGGAGTTACCAGTACAGTAACCATACCAGGAAGTACTTAATTTATTAAGCTAATGCTTTTCTTAATCGCAGTGGAGATATTTACTGATAAACAGCTACCTACGCAGCATGTTCATGTCGTTCCTAAATGAGCTTTTATCTCTCTCCCCTCACCACAAATCAGATTCTTCTGAGGAGTTCCCAGTACATTATCCTTTCTCCTGTGTAATTACCTTAACAAGCTCCAGCTGTTTTTATTCTCAGAAGGTTTACTCCCTCATATACAGCTGCCTACCCCCTTTGTAAGTGCAGGTCCTAAATGAGCTTTTGTCTCTGTTCCCTCACCACAATCCAGAATCTTTTGGGGAGTTACCAGTACAGTAACTATACCAGGAAGTACTTAATTTATTAAGCTACTGCTTTTCTTAATCTCAGTGGAGATATTTACTGATAAACAGCTACCTTTGCAGCATTTTCATGTCGTTCCTAAATGAGCTTTTATCTCTCTACCCTCACCACAAATCAGATTCTTCTGAGGAGTTCCCAGTACATTATCCTTTCCCCTGTGTAATTACTTTAACAAGCTCCAGCTGTTTTTATTCCCAGAAGGGATACTGCGTGATATACATCTGCCTACCCCCTTCGTAAGTGCAGGTCCTAAATGAGCTTTTTTCTCTGTTCCTTCACCACAATCCAGATTCTTTTGGGGAGTTACCAGTACAGTAACCATACCAGGAAGTACTTAATTTATTAAGCTAATGCTATTCTTAATCGCAGTGGAGATATTTACTGATAAACAGCTACGTACGCAGCATGTTCATGTCGTTCCTAAATGAGCTTTTTTCTCTCTCCCCTCACCACAAATCAGATTCTTCTGAGGAGTTCCCAGTACATTATCCTTTCCCCTGATTAAATAACTTAACAAGCTCCAGCTGTTTTTATTCTCAGAGGGATACTCCCTGATATAAAGCTGCCTACCCCCTTCGTAAGTGCCGGTCCTAAATGAGCTTTTTTCTCTGTTCCCTCACCAAAATCCAGATTTTTTCCGGGAGTTACCAGTACAGTAACCATTCCAGGAAGTACTTGATATATTAAGCTACTGCTTTTCTTAATCTAACTGGATATATTTACTGATAAACAGCTACCTACACAGCATGTTCATGTCGTTCCTAAATGAGCTTTTTTTTTCTCAAATTTTTATTATCCAACTGACGTACAGAGAGGTTACAGTATCATACGTTGGGCATTGGATACATTTCTTGTACTGTTTGTTGCCTTGTCCCTCATGCCCCCCTCCCTCCCCCTCTTTCCCTCCCCCCCCCCCAGTTGTTCAGTTCACTTACACCAAAGAGTTTTGCAAGTATTGCTTTTGTAGTTATTTCTCTTTTTTTACCCTGTGTCTCTCGAATTTGGTATTCCCTTTGAATTTCCTACTTCCAATACCAGTAAACACGGTTTCCAATATACTCAGATAAGATTACAGAGATAGTGTAGGTACAAACATAGGAAGGTGATACAAAACCTTATCAATAATAGAAACTACACATATACATAGGACGTTGAAAGTAGTTACAACTGTGATATATCACTTGTTTCCGTAACATGGAGTTCATTTCATTTAGCATCATCTTATGTGTTTCTAAGGGTATAGCTATTGGGCCTTGTGATGCTCTGCTATGGCTTGCTTAAACCTGTACTAATTGTTCCCAATAAGGGAGGCCATAGAGTCCATGTTTCTTTGGGTCTGACTCACTTCACTTAGTATAACTTTTTCCAAGTCCTTCCATTTCCTTACAAATGGAACAATGTCATTCTTTCTGATAGAGGCATAAAATTCCATTGTGTAAATGTACCACATTTTCCTGATCCATTCATCTATGGAGGGGCATCTGGGTTGGTTCCAGCTTCTCGCTGTGACAAATTGTGCTGCGATGAACATTGTTGTGCTGGTGGCATTACTGTGATTTTGTTTGTGGGCTTTTGGATAGATACCCAACAGTGGGGCTGCTGGGTCATAGGGGAGTTCTATATTGAGCCTTCTGAGGAATCTCCATACTGCTTGCCAGAGTGGCTGAACCAGTTTACATTCCCACCAACAATGAAGTAGGGTTCCCTTTTGGCCACATCCCCTCCAACAATTGTTATTATTAGTTTTCTTGATATATGACATTCTTGCTGGGGTGAGATGGAATCTCAATGTTGTTTTGATTTGCATTTCCTTTATGGCCAGTGATGTAGAGCATTTTTTCATATGACTATTGGCCATTCTCATTTCCTCATCAGAGAAGTTTCTTTGTAAGTCTTTAGCCCACTTGATGAGGGGGCTATTGGTTCTTTGCAGTTTTGTTTTGGAAGAAGGTAATTTTTTTAGTTCTGCATATATTTTAGAGATGAGGCCTTTGTCTGTTGAATGTCCGGTAAAGATTTTCTCCCAGTCTGTGGGCTTTCTGTTTATCTTGAGAGCTATGTCCTTTGCCGTGCAGAAGCTCTGGAGTTTGATGCAGTCCCATTTGTCCAAACTTTCTTTGATTTGTAGCCTTTCAGGGTCTTTGTTAAGGAAGTTCTGTCCTGTGCCAAGGAGTCCAAGTGTTTCTCCTCCTCCTTCCTTTAGTGTCTTCAGGGTGCCTGTTTTGATTTCAAGGTCTTTAATCCATTTGGAATTGATTTTGGTGCAGGGTGATATATAAGGATCTAGTTTTAGTTTGTTGCATGTGTTGAGCCAGTTTTGCCAGCACCACTTGTTAAAGAGGCTATCTTTCTTCCATACTATTGTTTTAGCTCCTTTATCAAAGATTAAGTAGGCATAGTTCTGTGGGTTTAATTCTGGGTCTTCAATTCTGTTCCATTGGTCTTCAGGCCTGTTCCGGTGCCAATACCAAGCTGTTTTTATTACTATAGCTTTATAATACAGCTTGAAGTTGGGTATTGTAATTCCTCCAGCACTGTTCTTTCTGCTTAGGAGTGTTTTTGCTATTCTAGGTCTTTTATTGTTCCATATGAATTTCTGGATTGCTTCCTCTATTTCATTAAAGAATGGTGTTGGGATATTAATGGGTATTGCATTGAATTTGTAGATAGCCTTTGGCAATATTTCCATTTTGATTACATTAATCCTCCCAATCCAGGAGCATGGGAGGTTTTTCCATTTTCTTAGTTCTGACTTAATTTCATTTTTCAAGCTTTTAAAGTTCTCTTCAAAGAGGTCTTTCACTTCTTTGGTTAAGGTTATTCCTAGGTATTTTATATTTTGGGGGGCTATTGCAAAAGGAGTTGCTTTCCTGACTTCAGCCTCGGTCTTCGGGTTGTTAGCATAGAGAAAGGCCGTTGATTTTTGAAGGTTTATTTTATATCCTGCAACTTTACCAAAGTTTTGTATCAGCTCTAGTAGCTTGGGGGTAGAGTCTATGGGATTCTTTAGGTATAGGATCATGTCATCTGCGAAGAGAGAAAGTTTAACTTCATCTTTTCCTATTTGGATCCCCTTTATATTCTCTTCTTGCCTAATTGCTCTAGCTAGGAATTCTAGTACTATGTTGAAGAGCAGGGGAGAGAGTGGACATCCCTGCCTTGTTCCTGATTTAAAGGGAATGGCTTTAGTTTTTCACCATTTAGAGTTATGCTTGCTGTTGGTTTGTCATAAACTGCCTTGATTATATTCAGGAATGTTCCCTGGAATCCCAGTTTTTCCAGGGCTTTTAGCATAAATGGGTGCTGGATTTTATCGAATGCTTTTTCCGCATCCAGCGATAAAACCATGTGGTTCTTTACCTTGCTCCGGTTGATGTGGTGGATTACATTAATTGACTTGCGTATATTAAACCAGCTTTGCATCCCTGGGATGAATCCAGTTTGATCGTGGTGTATGATTTTTTTGATGACCTGTTGAAGTCGATTGGCCAGAATTTTGTTGAGAATTTTTGCATCTATGTTCATCAGGGAGATTGGTCTGTAGTCCTCTTTCCGTGATGAGTCTCTGCCTGGTTTTGGGATGAGGGTTATACTGGCTTCATAAAATGAGTCTGGCAGTGAACGTTCTCTTTCAATTTCATTGAAGAGTTTGAGAAATATTGGAGTGAGTTCTGTTTTGAAGGCCTTGTAGAATTCTGCGGTGAATCCATCTGGACCTGGGCTTTTCTTGGATGGGAGATCATTTATTGCTGTTTCTATTTCAATACTGGATATGGGTCTGTTTAGAAGGTTTAAGTCTTCATAGTTGAGTTGGGGGGTATCAATTTTTTCTAGGAAATCATCCATTTCTTCCAAGTTCTCGAATTTGTTGGCATAAAGGTTTGCAAAATAGTCCCTTATTATTTTCTGAATTTCGGTTATTTCTGTGGTGATGCTACCTGTTTCATCTCTTATCTTGTTTATTTGAGTGTGCTGCCTTCGTTCTTTGGTCAGGTTTGCCAGGGGTCTGTCTATCTTGTTGATTTTTTCAAAGAACCAACTCTTTGTTTTGTTGATTCTTTCGATGGTTTTTTTCGTCTCTAATTGATTTAATTCTGATTTGTTTTTAATTATTTGCTTCCGTCTATTGACTTGGGGTTTGGCTTGCTGTTCTCTCTCCAGAAAATTAAGGTGCTTCCTTAAATTACTGAGTTGCTGTTTCTCCAGTTTGTTGATGTATGTACTCAGAGATATAAATTTTCCTCTGAGTACTGCCTTTGCTGTGTCCCAAAGGAGCTGGTACTTTGTGCCCTCAACTTGGTTGAAGTCCATAAACATTTGAATTTCTGTTTTAATTTCTTCAATGATCCACTGATGGTTCAGCAGTCTGTTCTTTAGTCTCCATGAATTGTGGGATTTGGGATTTTCTGTGGTGGCTGAATGAGTTGAGCTCTAATTTTATTCCATTGTGGTCTGGAAGAATGCAGGGAATGATTTTGATACTTCTGAATTTGTAAAGATTTTCTTTGTGCCCTAAGATGTGATCTATTTTGGAGAATGTTCCGTGTGCTGCCGAAAAGAATGTGTATTCTGTCCTTGCTGGGTGGAATATTCTGTAGATGTCGATTAAGTCTAGTTGGTCTATGCAATTGTTTAGTTCTGTGGTTTCTTTGTTCAGTTTTTGGCGTGTTGATCTGTCCAGAGGTGATAGTGGAGTGTTAAAGTCCCCCACTATCATTGTGTTTGGGTCTATGAATGTTTTTAGAGCCAGTAGTGTTTGTTTGATGAAGTTGGGTGCTCCTGCATTTGGCGTGTAGATATTTAGAATGGTTATTTCTTCCTGTTGGAGAGATCCTTTTACTAGTATGTAGTAACCATCTTTGTCTCTTCTTACCTTTTTTAATTTGAAGTCAATTTTGTCTGATACTAGGATTGCAACTCCAGCCTGCTTATGGGGGCCATTTGCTTGATAGATTTGTTTCCAGCCTTTCACTTTTAGAAGATGTTTACTTTTGCTGGATAGATGTGTCTCTTGGAGGCAGCAGAAAGATGGATCTTGATTTTTGATCCAAGTTATGAGCCTATGTCGTTTGATTGGAGAATTAAGTCCATTAATGTTGACAGTTAGGATTGAGAGGTGATCGTTTGTTCCTTTCATTATCACTGTCTTGTTTAAAGCTGTGTCTTCCCATTTCTTGATCTAGTGTTTACTAATTAGGGTTCATTTCTCTGTCTGTGTTGGGATCTTGATTATTTTCCCTGTATAGTACATCTTTAAGGATTTTGTGTAAAGCTGGTTTGGTGGAGATATATTGTTTCAGTTTTTCCTTATTGTGGAAGACTTTTGTTTGACCTTCGGCTATGAAGGAGAGTTTGGCGGGGTACAGAATTCTTGGTTGGTAGTTATTTTTATTTAGAGTTTGGAATACTTTCATTCCAGGCTCTCCTTGCTTTCATGGTCTCTGCTGAGAAGTCCGGGGTAATTCTGATTGCTTTTCCTTTATATGTGATTGTTTTCTTTGCCCTAACAGCTTTGAGTATTTTTTCCTTGCACTCTGCTGAAGCTGTTTTGATCACAATGTGTCGGTGGGAAGTCCTATTCTGGTCTGGTCGATTTGGGGTTCTAAATGCTTCTTGTATCTGTATAGGCCTTTCCTTCTGGATGTTTGGGAAGTTCTCAGCTAATATTCTGTTAAATAGGTTGCCTATCCCATTAACCTCTTTCTCCAAGTTTTCCTCAATACCTATTATCCTTAAATTGGGCTTCCTGATTGTGTCTTGAATCTCCTGTAGCGATCTGTTTTGTTGCTTGGACTGGATTTGT
>NW_025959013.1:0-33148 GCF_023159225.1 Perognathus longimembris pacificus | reverse complement strand
CTCACCACAATCCAGATTCTTTTGGGGAGTTACCAGTACAGTAACCATACCAGGAAGTACTTAATTTATTAAGCTACTGCTTTTCTTAATCTCAGTGGAGATATTTACTGATAAACAGCTACCTACGCAGCATGTTCGTGTCGTTCCTAAATGAGCTTTTATCTCTCTCCCCTCACCACAAATCAGATTCTTCTGAGGAGTTCCCAGTCCATTATCCTTTCCCCTGTGTAATTACCTTAACAAGCTCCAGCTGTTTTTATTCTCAGAAGGTTTACTCCCTGATAAACAGCTGCCTACCCCCTTCGTATGTGCAGGTCCTAAATGAGCTTTTTTCTCTGTTCCCTCACCACAATCCAGGTTCTTTTGAGGAGTTACCAGTACAGAAACCATACCAGGAAGTACTTAATTTATTAAGCTACTGCTTTTCTTAAACTCAGTGGAGATATTTACTGATAAACAGCTACCTACGCAGCATGTTCATGTCGTTCCTAAATGAGCTTTTACCTCTCTCCCCTCACCACAAATCAGATTCTTCTGAGGAGTTCCCAGTACATTATCCTTTCCCCTGTGTAATTACCTTAACAAGCTCCAGCTGTTTTTACTCTCAGAAGGTTTGCTCCCCGATATACAGCTGCATACCCCCTTCGTAAGTGCAGGTCCTAAATGTGCTTTTTTCTCTGTTCCCTCACCACAATCCAGATTCTTTTGGGGAGTTACCAGTACAGTAACCATACCAGGAAGTACTTAATTTATTAAGCTACTGCTTTTCTTAATCTCAGTGGAGATATTTACTGATAAACTGCTACCTACGCAGCATGTTCATGTCGTTCTTAAATGAGCTTTTACCTCTCTCCCCTCACCACAAATCAGATTCTTCTGAGGAGTTCCCAGTCCATTATCCTTTCCCCTGTGTAATTACCTTAACAAGCTCCAGCTGTTTTTATTCTCAGAAGGTTTACTCCCTGATATACAGGTGTCTACCGCCTTCGTAAGTGCATGTCCTAAATGAGCTTTTTTCTCTGTTCCCTCACCACAATCCAGATTCTTTTGGGGAGTTACCAGTACAGTAACCATACCAGGAAGTACTTAATTTATTAAGCTACTGCTTTTCTTAATCTCAGTGGAGACAGCATGTTCATGTCGTTCCTAAATGAACATTTGTCTCTCTCCCCTCACCACAAATCAGATTCTTCTGAGGAGTTCCCAGAACATTATCATTTCCCCTGTGTAATAACCTTAACAAGCTCCAGCTTTTTTTATTCTCCGAAGGTTTACTCCCTGATATACAGCTGCCTACCCCCTTCATAAGTGCAGGTGCTAAATGAGCTTTTTTCTCTGTTCCCTCACCACAATCCAGATTCTTTTGGGGATTTACCAGTACAGTAACGATACCTGGAGTTACTTAATTTATTAAGCTACTGCTTTTCTTAATCTCAGGGGAGATATTTACTGATAAACAGCTATGTACACAGCATGTTCATGCCGTTCCTAAATGAGCTTTTATCTCTCTCCCCTCACCACAAATCAGATTCTTCTGAGGAGTTCCCAGTACATTATCCTTTCCCCTGTGTAATTACCTTAAAAAGATCCAGCTGTTTTTATTCTCAGAAGTTTTACACCCTGATATACAGCTGCCTACCCCCTTCGTAAGTGCAGGTCCTAAATGAGTTTTTTTCTCTGTTCCCTCACCACAATCCAGATTCTTTTGAGGAGTTACCAGTACAGTAACCATACCAGGAAGTACTTAATTTATTAAGATACTGCTTTTCTTAATCTCACTGGAGATATTTACTGATAAACAGCTACCTACGCAGCATGTTCATGTCGTTCCTAAATGAGCTTTTATCTCTCTCCCCTCACCACAAATCAGATTCTTCTGAGGAGTTCCCAGTACATAATACTTTCCCCTGTGTAATTACCTTAACAAGCTCCAGCTGTTTTTATTCTCAGAAGATTTACTCCCTGATATACAGCTGCCTACCCCATTCGTAAGTGCAGGTCCTAAATGAGCTTTTTTCTCTGTTCCCTCACCACAATCCAGGTTCTTTTGGGGAGTTACCAGTACAGTAAGCATACCAGGAAGTACTTAATTTATTAAGCTACTGGTTTTCTTAATCTCAGTGGAGACAACATGTTCATGTCGTTCCTAAATGAGCTTTGTCTCTCTCCCCTCACCACAAATCAGATTCTTCTGAGGAGTTCCCAGTACATTATCCTTTCCCCTGTCTAATTACCTTAACAAGCTCCAGCTGTTTTTATTCTCAGAAGGTTTCCTCCCTGATATACAGCTGCCTACCCCCTTCGTATGTGCAGGTCCTAAATGAGCTTTTTTCTCTGTTCCCTCAACACAATCCAGGTTCTTTTGAGGAGTTACCAGTACAGTAACCATACCAGGAGTTACTTAATTTATTAAGCTACTGCTTTTCTTAATCTCAGGGGAGATATTTACTGATAAACAGCTACCTACGCACCATGTTCATGTCGTTCCTAAATGAGCTTTTATCTCTCTCCCCTCACCACAAATCAGATTCTTCTGAGGAGTTCCCGGTACATTATCCTTTCCCCTGTGTAATTACCTTAACAAGCTCCAGCTGTTTTTATTCTCAGAAGGTTTACTCCCTGAATATACTGCTGCCTACCCCCTTCGTAAGTGCAGGTCCTAAATGAGCTATTTTCTCTGTTCCCTCACCACAATCCAGATCCTTTTGGGGAGGTACCAGTACAGAAACCATACCAGGAAGTACTTAATTTATTAAGCTACTGCTTTTCTTAAACTCAGTGGAGATATTTACTGATAAACAGCTACCAACGCAGCATGTTCATGTCGTTCCTAAATGAGCTTTTACCTCTCTCCCCTCACCACAAATCAGATTCTTCTGAGGAGTTCCCAGTACATTATCCTTTCCCCTGTGTAATTACCTTAACAAGCTCCAGCTGTTTTTACTCTCAGAAGGTTTGCTCCCCGATATACAGCTGCCTACCCCCTTCGTAAGTGCAGGTCCTAAATGTGCTTTTTTCTCTGTTCCCTCACCACAATCCAGATTCTTTTGGGGAGTTTCCAGTACAGTAACCATACCAGGAAGTACTTAATTTATTAAGCTACTGCTTTTCTTAATCTCAGTGGAGATATTTACTGATAAACTGCTACCTACGCAGCATGTTCATGTCGTTCTTAAATGAGCTTTTACCTCTCTCCCCTCACCACAAATCAGATTCTTCTGAGGAGTTCCCAGTCCATTATCCTTTCCCCTGTGTAATTACCTTAACAAGCTCCAGCTGTTTTTATTCTCAGAAGGTTTAATCCCTGATATACAGGTGTCTACCGCCTTCGTAAGTGCATGTCCTAAATGAGCTTTTTTCTCTGTTCCCTCACCACAATCCAGATTCTTTTGGGGAGTTACCAGTACAGTAACCATACCAGGAAGTACTTAATTTATTAAGCTACTGCTTTTCTTAATCTCAGTGGAGACAGCATGTTCATGTCGTTCCTAAATGAACATTTGTCTCTCTCCCCTCACCACAAATCAGATTCTTCTGAGGAGTTCCCAGAACATTATCATTTCCCCTGTGTAATAACCTTAACAAGCTCCAGCTGTTTTTATTCTCCGAAGGTTTACTCCCTGATATACAGCTGCCTACCCCCTTCATAAGTGCAGGTGCTAAATGAGCTTTTTTCTCTGTTCCCTCACCACAATCCAGATTCTTTTGGGGATTTACCAGTACAGTAACCATACCAGGAGTTACTTAATTTATTAAGCTACTGCTTTTCTTAATCTCAGGGGAGATATTTACTGATAAACAGCTATGTACACAGCATGTTCATGCCGTTCCTAAATGAGCTTTTATCTCTCTCCCCTCACCACAAATCAGATTCTTCTGAGGAGTTCCCAGTACATTATCCTTTCCCCTGTGTAATTACCTTAAAAAGCTCCAGCTGTTTTTATTCTCAGAAGTTTTACACCCTGATATACAGCTGCCTACCCCCTTCGTAAGTGCAGGTCCTAAATGAGTTTTTTTCTCTGTTCCCTCACCACAATCCAGATTCTTTTGGGGAGTTACCAGTACAGTAACCATACCAGGAAGTACTTAATTTATTAAGCTACTGCTTTTCTTAAACTCAGTGGAGATATTTACTGATAAACAGCTACCTACGCAGCATGTTCATGTCGTTCCTAAATGAGCTTTTATCTCTCTCCCCTCACCACAAATCAGATTCTACTGAGGAGTTCCCAGTACATTATACTTTCCCCTGTGTAATTACCTTAACAAGCTCCAGCTGTTTTTATTCTCAGAAGATTTACTCCCTGATATACAGCTGCCTACCCCATTCGTAAGTGCAGGTCCTAAATGAGCTTTTTTCTCTGTTCCCTCACCACAATCCAGATTCTTTTGGGGAGTTACCAGTACAGTAAGCATACCAGGAAGTACTTAATTTATTAAGCTACTGGTTTTCTTAATCTCAGTGGAGACAACATGTTCATGTCGTTCCTAAATGAGCTTTGTCTCTCTCCCCTCACCACGAATCAGATTCTTCTGAGGAGTTCCCAGTACATTATCCTTTCCCCTGTCTAATTACCTTAACAAGCTCCAGCTGTTTTTATTCTCAGAAGGTTTCCTCCCTGATATACAGCTGCCTACCCCCTTCGTAAGTGCAGGTCCTAAATGAGCTTTTTTCTCTGTTCCCTCACCACAATCCAGATTCTTTTGGGGAGTTACCAGTACAGTAACCATACCAGGAGTTACTTAATTTATTAAGCTACTGCTTTTCTTAATCTCAGGGGAGATATTTACTGATAAACAGCTATGTACGCAGCATGTTCATGTCGTTCCTAAATGAGCTTTTATCTCTCTCCCCTCACCACAAATCAGATTCTTCTGAGGAGTTCCCAGTACATTATCCTTTCCCCTGTCTAATTACCTTAACAAGTTCCAGCTGTTTTTATTCTCAGAAGGTTTACTCCCTAATATACAGCTGCCTACCACTTTCGTAAGTGCAGGTCCTAAATGAGCTTTTTTCTCTGTTCCCTCACCACAATCCAGATTCTTTTGGGTAGTTACCAGTACAGTAACCGTACCAGGAAGTACTTAATTTATTAAGCTACTGCTTTTCTTAATCTCAGTGGAGATATTTACTGATAAACAGCTACCTACGCAGCATGTTCATGTCGTTCCTAAATGAGCTTTTATCTCTCTCCCCTCACCACAAATCAGATTCATCTGAGGAGTTCCCAGTACATTATCCTTTCCCCTGTGTAATTACCTTAACAAGCTCCAGCTGCTTTTATTCTCAGAAGGTTTACTCCCTGATATACAGCTGCCTAACCCCTTTGTAAGTGCAGGTCCTAAATGAGCTTTTTTCTCTGTTCCCTCACCACAATCCAGATTCTATTGGGGAGTTACCAGTACAGTAACCGTACCAGGAAGTACTTAATTTATTAAGCTACTGCTTTTCTTACTCTCAGTGGAGATATTTACTGATAAACAGCTACCTACGCAGCATGTTCATGTCGTTCCTAAATGAGCTTTTATCTCTCTCCCCTCACCACAAATCAGATTCTTCTGAGGAGTTCCCAGTACATTATCCTTTCCCCTGTGTAATTACATTAACAAGCTCCAGCTGTTTTTATTCTCAGAAGGTTTACTCCCTTATATACAGCTGCCTACCCCCTTAGTAAGTGCAGGTCCTAAATGAGCTTTTTTCTCTGTTCCCTCACCACAATCCAGATTCTTTTGGGGAGTTACCAGTAGAGTAACCATACCAGGAAGTACTTAATTTATTAAGCGACTGCTTTTCTTAATCTCAGTGGAAATATTTACTGATAAACAGCTACCTACGCAGCATGTTCATGTCGTTCATAAATGAGCTTTTATCTCTCTCCCCTCTCCACAAATCAGATTCTTCTGAGGAGTTCCCAGTACATTATCCTTTCCCCTGTGTAATTACCGTAACAAGCTCCAGCTTTTTTTATTCTCAGAAGCTTTGCTCCCTGATATACAGCTGCCTACCCCCTTCGTAAGTGCAGGTCTTAAATGAGCTTTTTTCTCTGTTCGCTCACCACAATCCAGATTCTTTTGGGGAGTTACCAGTACAGTAACCATACCAGGAAGTACTTAATTTATTAAGCTACTGCTTTTCTTAATCTCAGTGGAGATATTTACTGATAAACAGCTACGTACGCAGCATGTTCATGTCGTTCCTAAATGAGCTTTTATCTCTCTCCCCTCACCACAAATCAGATTCTTCTGAGTACATTATCCTTTCCACTGTGTAATTACCTTAACAAGCTCCAGCTGTTTTTATTCTCAGAAGGTTTACTCCCTGATATACAGCTGCCTACCCCCTTCGTAAGTGCAGGTCCTAAATGAACTTTTTAATCTGTTCCCTCACCACAATCCAGATTCTTTTGGGGAGTTACCAGTACAGTAACCATACCAGGAAGTACTTAATTTATTAAGATACTGCTTTTCTTAATCACAGTGGAGATATTTACTGATAAACAGCTACGTACGCAGCATGTTCATGTCGTTCCTAAATGAGCTTTTATCTCTCTCCCCTCACCACAAATCAGATTCTTCTGAGGAGTTCCCAGTACATTATCATTTCCCCTGTGTAATTACCTTAAAAAGCTCCAGCTGTTTTTATTCTCAGAAGTTTTACACCCTGATATACAGCTGCCTACCCCCTTCGTAAGTGCAGGTCCTAAATGAGTTTTTTTCTCTGTTCCCTCACCACAATCCAGATTCTTTTGAGGAGTTACCAGTACAGTAACCATACCAGGAAGTACTTAATTTATTAAGCTACTGCTTTTCTTAATCTCACTGGAGATATTTACTGATAAACAGCTACCTACGCAGCATGTTCATGTCGTTCCTAAATGAGCTTTTATCTCTCTCCCCTCACCACAAATCAGATTCTTCTGAGGAGTTCCCAGTACATTATACTTTCCCCTGTGTAATTACCTTAACAAGCTCCAGCTGTTTTTATTCTCAGAAGATTTACTCCCTGATATACAGCTGCCTACCCCATTCGTAAGTGCAGGTCCTAAATGAGCTTTTTTCTCTGTTCCCTCACCACAATCCAGATTCTTTTGGGGAGTTACCAGTACAGTAAGCATACCAGGAAGTACTTAATTTATTAAGCTACTGGTTTTCTTAATCTCAGTGGAGACAACATGTTCATGTCCTTCCTAAATGAGCTTTGTCTCTCTCCCCTCACCACAAATCAGATTCTTCTGAGGAGTTCCCAGTACATTATCCTTTCCCCTGTCTAATTACCTTAACAAGCTCCAGCTGTTTTTATTCTCAGAAGGTTTCCTCCCTGATATACAGCTGCCTACCCCCTTCGTAAGTGCAGGTCCTAAATGAGCTTTTTTCTCTGTTCCCTCAACACAATCCAGGTTCTTTTGAGGAGTTACCAGTACAGTAACCATACCAGGAGTTACTTAATTTATTAAGCTACTGCTTTTCTTAATCTCAGGGGAGATATTTACTGATAAACAGCTACCTACGCACCATGTTCATGTCGTTCCTAAATGAGCTTTTATCTCTCTCCCCTCACCACAAATCAGATTCTTCTGAGGAGTTCCCGGTACATTATCCTTTCCCCTGTGTAATTACCTTAACAAGCTCCAGCTGTTTTTATTCTCAGAAGGTTTACTCCCTGAATATACTGCTGCCTACCCCCTTCGTAAGTGCAGGTCCTAAATGAGCTATTTTCTCTGTTCCCTCACCACAATCCAGATCCTTTTGGGGAGGTACCAGTACAGAAACCATACCAGGAAGTACTTAATTTATTAAGCTACTGCTTTTCTTAAACTCAGTGGAGATATTTACTGATAAACAGCTACCTACGCAGCATGTTCATGTCGTTCCTAAATGAGCTTTTACCTCTCTCCCCTCACCACAAATCAGATTCTTCTGAGGAGTTCCCAGTACATTATCCTTTCCCCTGTGAAATTACCTTAACAAGCTCCAGCTGTTTTTACTCTCAGAAGGTTTGCTCCCCGATATACAGCTGCCTACCCCCTTCGTAAGTGCAGGTCCTAAATGTGCTTTTTTCTCTGTTCCCTCACCACAATCCAGATTCTTTTGGGGAGTTACCAGTACAGTAACCATACCAGGAAGTACTTAATTTATTAAGCTACTGCTTTTCTTAATCTCAGTGGAGATATTTACTGATAAACTGCTACCTACGCAGCATGTTCATGTCGTTCTTAAATGAGCTTTTACCTCTCTCCCCTCACCACGAATCAGATTCTTCTGAGGAGTTCCCAGTACATTATCCTTTCCCCTGTCTAATTACCTTAACAAGCTCCAGCTGTTTTTATTCTCAGAAGGTTTCCTCCCTGATATACAGCTGCCTACCCCCTTCGTAAGTGCAGGTCCTAAATGAGCTTTTTTCTCTGTTCCCTCACCACAATCCAGATTCTTTTGGGGAGTTACCAGTACAGTAACCATACCAGGAGTTACTTAATTTATTAAGCTACTGCTTTTCTTAATCTCAGGGGAGATATTTACTGATAAATAGCTATGTACGCAGCATGTTCATGTCGTTCCTAAATGAGCTTTTATCTCTCTCCCCTCACCACAAATCAGATTCTTCTGAGGAGTTCCCAGTACATTATCCTTTCCCCTGTCTAATTACCTTAACAAGTTCCAGCTGTTTTTATTCTCAGAAGGTTTACTCCCTAATATACAGCTGCCTACCACTTTCGTAAGTGCAGGTCCTAAATGAGCTTTTTTCTCTGTTCCCTCACCACAATCCAGATTCTTTTGGGTAGTTACCAGTACAGTAACCGTACCAGGAAGTACTTAATTTATTAAGCTACTGCTTTTCTTAATCTCAGTGGAGATATTTACTGATAAACAGCTACCTACGCAGCATGTTCATGTCGTTCCTAAATGAGCTTTTATCTCTCTCCCCTCACCACAAATCAGATTCATCTGAGGAGTTCCCAGTACATTATCCTTTCCCCTGTGTAATTACCTTAACAAGCTCCAGCTGCTTTTATTCTCAGAAGGTTTACTCCCTGATATACAGCTGCCTAACCCCTTTGTAAGTGCAGGTCCTAAATGAGCTTTTTTCTCTGTTCCCTCACCACAATCCAGATTCTATTGGGGAGTTACCAGTACAGTAACCGTACCAGGAAGTACTTAATTTATTAAGCTACTGCTTTTCTTACTCTCAGTGGAGATATTTACTGATAAACAGCTACCTACGCAGCATGTTCATGTCGTTCCTAAATGAGCTTTTATCTCTCTCCCCTCACCACAAATCAGATTCTTCTGAGGAGTTCCCAGTACATTATCCTTTCCCCTGTGTAATTACATTAACAAGCTCCAGCTGTTTTTATTCTCAGAAGGTTTACTCCCTTATATACAGCTGCCTACCCCCTTAGTAAGTGCAGGTCCTAAATGAGCTTTTTTCTCTGTTCCCTCACCACAATCCAGATTCTTTTGGGGAGTTACCAGTAGAGTAACCATACCAGGAAGTACTTAATTTATTAAGCGACTGCTTTTCTTAATCTCAGTGGAAATATTTACTGATAAACAGCTACCTACGCAGCATGTTCATGTCGTTCATAAATGAGCTTTTATCTCTCTCCCCTCTCCACAAATCAGATGCTTCTGAGGAGTTCCCAGTACATTATCCTTTCCCCTGTGTAATTACCGTAACAAGCTCCAGCTTTTTTTATTCTCAGAAGCTTTGCTCCCTGATATACAGCTGCCTACCCCCTTCGTAAGTGCAGGTCTTAAATGAGCTTTTTTCTCTGTTCGCTCACCACAATCCAGATTCTTTTGGGGAGTTACCAGTACAGTAACCATACCAGGAAGTACTTAATTTATTAAGCTACTGCTTTTCTTAATCTCAGTGGAGATATTTACTGATAAACAGCTACGTACGCAGCATGTTCATGTCGTTCCTAAATGAGCTTTTATCTCTCTCCCCTCACCACAAATCAGATTCTTCTGAGTACATTATCCTTTCCACTGTGTAATTACCTTAACAAGCTCCAGCTGTTTTTATTCTCAGAAGGTTTACTCCCTGATATACAGCTGCCTACCCCCTTCGTAAGTGCAGGTCCTAAATGAACTTTTTAATCTGTTCCCTCACCACAATCCAGATTCTTTTGGGGAGTTACCAGTACAGTAACCATACCAGGAAGTACTTAATTTATTAAGATACTGCTTTTCTTAATCACAGTGGAGATATTTACTGATAAACAGCTACGTACGCAGCATGTTCATGTCGTTCCTAAATGAGCTTTTATCTCTCTCCCCTCACCACAAATCAGATTCTTCTGAGGAGTTCCCAGTACATTATCATTTCCCCTGTGTAATTACCTTAACTACCTCCAGCTGTTTTTATTCTCAGAAGGTTTACTCCCTGATATACAGCTGCCTACCCCCTTCGTAAGTGCAGGTCCTAAATGAGGTTTTTTCTCTGTTCCCTCACCACAATCCAGATTCTTTTGGGGAGTTACCAGTACAGTAACCATACCAGGAAGTACTTAATTTATTAAGCTACTGCTTTTCTTAAACTCAGTGGAGATATTTACTGATAAACAGCTACCTACGCAGCATGTTCATGTCGTTCCTAAATGAGCTTTTTTCTCTGTTCCCTCACCACAATCCAGATTCTATTGGGGAGTTACCAGTACAGTATCCATACCAGGAAGTACTTAATTTATTAAGCTACTGCTTTTCTTAATCTCAGTGGAGATATTTACTGATAAACAGCTACCTACGCAGCATGTTCATGTCGTTCCTAAAAGAGCTTTTATCTCTCTCCCGTCACCACAAATCTGATTCTACTGAGGAGTTCCCAGTACATTATCCTTTCCCCTGTGTAATTACCTTAACAAGCTCCAGCTGTTTTTATTCTCAAAAGCGATACTCCCTGATATACAGCTGCCTACCCCCTTCGTAATTTCAGGTCCTAAATGAGCTTTTTTCTCTGTTCCCTCACCAAAATCCAGTTACTTTGGGGAGTTACCAGTACAGTAACCATACCAGGAAGTACTTAATTTACTAAGCTACTGCTTTTCTTAATCTCAGTGGAGATATTTACTGATAAACAGCTACCTACGCAGCATGTTCATGTCGTTCCTAAATGAGCTTTTATCTCTCTCCCCTCACCACAAATCAGATTCTTCTGAGGAATTCCCAGTACATTATCCTTTCCCCTGTGTAATTACCTTAACAAGCTCCAGCTTTTTTATTCTCAGAAGGTTTACTCCCTGATATACAGCTGCCTACCCCCTTCGTAAGTGCAGGTTCTAAATGAGCTTTTTTCTCTGTTCCCTCACCACAATCCAGATTCTTTTGGAGAGTTACCAGTACAGTAACCATACCAGGAAGTACTTAATTTATTAAGCTACTGCTTTTCTTAATCTGTGTTGAGATATTTACTGATAAACAGCTACCTATGCGGCATTTTCATGTCGTTCCTTAATGAGCTTTGAGCTTTTATCTCTCTTCTCTCACCACAAATCACATTCTTCTGAGGAGTTCCCAGTACATTATCCTTTCCCCTGTGTAATTACCTTAACAAGCTCCAGTTGTTTTTATTCTCAGAATGTTTACTCCCTGATATACAACTGCCTCCCCCTTCGTAAGTGCAGGTCCTAAATGAGCTTTTTTCTCTGTTCCCTCACCACAATCCAGATTCTTTTGGGGAGTTACCAGTACAGTAACCATACCAGGAAGTACTTCATTTATTAAGCTACTGCTTTTCTTAATCTCAGTGGAGATATTTACTGATAAACAGCTACGTATGCAGCATGTTCATGTTGTTCCTAAATAAGCTTTTATCTCTCTCCCCTCACCACAAATCAGATTCTTCTGAGGAGTTCCCAGTACATTATCCTTTCCCCTGTGTAATTACATTAACAAGCTCCAGCTGTTTTTATTCTCAGAAGGTTTACTCCCATATATACAGCTGCCTACCCCCTTAGTAAGTGCAGGTCCTAAATGAGCTTTTTTCTCTGTTCCCTCACCACAATCCAGATTCTTTTGGGGAGTTACCAGTACAGTAACCATACCAGGAAGTACTTAATTTATTAAGCTACTGCTTTTCTTAATCTCAGTGGAGATATTTACTGATAAACAGCACCTACGTAGCATGTTCATGTCGTTCCTAAATGAGCTTTTTTCTCTGTTCCCTAACCACAATCCAGATTCTTTTGGGGAGTTACCAGTACAGTATCCATAGCAGGAAGTACTTAATTTATTAAGCTACTGCTTTTCTTAATCTCAGTGGAGATATTTACTGATAAACAGCTACGTATGCAGCATGTTCATGTTGTTCCTAAATAAGCTTTTATCTCTCTACCCTCACCACAAATCAGATACTTTTGAGGAGTTCCCAGTACATTATCCTTTCCACTGTGTAATTACCTTAACAAGCTCCAGCTGTTTTTATTCTCAGAAGGGATACTCCCTGATATACAGCTGCCTACCCCCTTCGTAAGTGCAGGTCCTAAATGAGCTTTTTTCTCTGTTCCCTCACCACAATCCAGATTCTTTTGGGGAGTTACCAGTACAGTAACCATACCAGGAAGTCCTTAATTTATTAAGCTACTGCTTTTCTTAATCTCAGTGGAGATATTTACTGATAAACAGCTACCTACGCAGCATGTTCATGTCGTTCCTAAATGAGCTTTTATCTCTCTCCCCTCACGACAAATCAGATTCTTCTAAGGGGTTCCCAGTACTTTATACTTTCCCCTGTGTAATTACCTTAACAAGCTCCAGCTGTTTTTATTCTCAGAAGGTTTACTCCCTGATATACAGCTGCCTACCCCTTTCGTAAGTGCAGGTCCTAAATGAGCTTTTTTCTCTGTTCCCTCACCACAATCCAGATTCTTTTTGGGAGTTACCAGTACAGTAACCATACCAGGAAGTACTTAATTTATTAAGCTACTGCTTTTCTTAATCTCAACGGAGATATTTACTGAGAAACAGCTACCTACGCAGCACGTTCATGTCGTTCCTAAATGAGCTTTTATCGCTCTCCCCTCACCACTAATCAGATTCTTCTGAAGAGTTCCCAGTACATTACCCTTTCCCCTGTGTAATTACCTTAACAAGCTCCAGCTGTTTTTATTCTCAGAAGGTTTACTCCCTGATATACAGCTGCCTACCCCCTTCGTAAGTGCAGGTCCTAAATGAGCTTTTTTCTCTGTTCCCTCACCACAATCCAGATTCTTTTGGGGAGTTACCAGTACAGTAACCATACCAGGAGGTACTTAATTTATTAAGCTACTGCTTTTCTTAATCTAAGGGGAGATATTTACTGATAAAAAGCTACGTATGAAGCATGTTCATGTCGTTCCTAAATGAGCTTCTATCTCTCTCCCCTCACCACAAATCAGATTCTTCTGAGGAGTTCCCAGTACATTATCCTTTCCCCTGTGTAATTACCTTAACAAGCTCCAGCTGTTTTTATTCTCAGAAGGTTTACTCCCTTATATACAGCTGCCTACCCCCTTAGTAAGTGCAGGTCCTAAATGAGCTTTTTTCTCTGTTCCCTCACCACAATCCAGATTCTTTTGGGGAGTTACCAGTACAGTAACCATACCAGGAAGTACTTAATTTATTAAGCTATTGCTTTTCTTAATCTCAGTGGAGATATTTACTGATAAACAGCTACCTGCGCAGCATGTTCATGTCGTTCCTAAATGAGCTTTTATCCTGCTCCACTCACCACAAATCAGATTCTTCTGAGGAGTTCCCAGTACATTATCCTTTCCCGTGTCTAATTACCTTAACAAGCTCCAGCTGTTTTTATGCTCAGAAGATTTACTCCCTGATATACAGCTGCCTACCCCCTTCCTAAGTGCAGGTCCTAAATGATCTTTTTTCTCTGTTCCCTCACCACAATCCAGATTCTTTTGGGGAGTTACCAGTACAGTAACCATACCAGGAAGTACTTAATTTATTAAGCTACTGCTTTTCTTAATCTCAGTGGAGATATTTACTGATAAACAGCTACCTACGCAGCATGTTCATGTCGTTCCTAAATGAGCTTTTATCTCTCTCCCCTCACCACAAATCAGATTCTTCTGAGGAGTTCCCAGTACATTATCCTTTCCCCTGTGTAATTACATTAACAAGCTCCAGCTGTTTTTATTCTCAGAAGGTTTACTCCCATATATACAGCTGCCTACCCCCTTAGTAAGTGCAGGTCCTAAATGAGCTTTTTTCTCTGTTCCCTCACCACAATCCAGATTCTTTTGGGGAGTTACCAGTACAGTAACCATACCAGGAAGTACTTAATTTATTAAGCTACTGCTTTTCTTAATCTCAGTGGAGATATTTACTGATAAACAGCACCTACGTAGCATGTTCATGTCGTTCCTAAATGAGCTTTTTTCTCTGTTCCCTAACCACAATCCAGATTCTTTTGGGGAGTTACCAGTACAGTATCCATAGCAGGAAGTACTTAATTTATTAAGCTACTGCTTTTCTTAATCTCAGTGGAGATATTTACTGATAAACAGCTACGTATGCAGCATGTTCATGTTGTTCCTAAATAAGCTTTTATCTCTCTACCCTCACCACAAATCAGATACTTTTGAGGAGTTCCCAGTACATTATCCTTTCCACTGTGTAATTACCTTAACAAGCTCCAGCTGTTTTTATTCTCAGAAGGGATACTCCCTGATATACAGCTGCCTACCCCCTTCGTAAGTGCAGGTCCTAAATGAGCTTTTTTCTCTGTTCCCTCACCACAATCCAGATTCTTTTGGGGAGTTACCAGTACAGTAACCATACCAGGAAGTCCTTAATTTATTAAGCTACTGCTTTTCTTAATCTCAGTGGAGATATTTACTGATAAACAGCTACCTACGCAGCATGTTCATGTCGTTCCTAAATGAGCTTTTATCTCTCTCCCCTCACGACAAATCAGATTCTTCTAAGGGGTTCCCAGTACTTTATACTTTCCCCTGTGTAATTACCTTAACAAGCTCCAGCTGTTTTTATTCTCAGAAGGTTTACTCCCTGATATACAGCTGCCTACCCCTTTCGTAAGTGCAGGTCCTAAATGAGCTTTTTTCTCTGTTCCCTCACCACAATCCAGATTCTTTTTGGGAGTTACCAGTACAGTAACCATACCAGGAAGTACTTAATTTATTAAGCTACTGCTTTTCTTAATCTCAACGGAGATATTTACTGAGAAACAGCTACCTACGCAGCACGTTCATGTCGTTCCTAAATGAGCTTTTATCGCTCTCCCCTCACCACTAATCAGATTCTTCTGAAGAGTTCCCAGTACATTACCCTTTCCCCTGTGTAATTACCTTAACAAGCTCCAGCTGTTTTTATTCTCAGAAGGTTTACTCCCTGATATACAGCTGCCTACCCCCTTCGTAAGTGCAGGTCCTAAATGAGCTTTTTTCTCTGTTCCCTCACCACAATCCAGATTCTTTTGGGGAGTTACCAGTACAGTAACCATACCAGGAGGTACTTAATTTATTAAGCTACTGCTTTTCTTAATCTAAGGGGAGATATTTACTGATAAAAAGCTACGTATGAAGCATGTTCATGTCGTTCCTAAATGAGCTTCTATCTCTCTCCCCTCACCACAAATCAGATTCTTCTGAGGAGTTCCCAGTACATTATCCTTTCCCCTGTGTAATTACCTTAACAAGCTCCAGCTGTTTTTATTCTCAGAAGGTTTACTCCCTTATATACAGCTGCCTACCCCCTTAGTAAGTGCAGGTCCTAAATGAGCTTTTTTCTCTGTTCCCTCACCACAATCCAGATTCTTTTGGGGAGTTACCAGTACAGTAACCATACCAGGAAGTACTTAATTTATTAAGCTATTGCTTTTCTTAATCTCAGTGGAGATATTTACTGATAAACAGCTACCTGCGCAGCATGTTCATGTCGTTCCTAAATGAGCTTTTATCCTGCTCCACTCACCACAAATCAGATTCTTCTGAGGAGTTCCCAGTACATTATCCTTTCCCGTGTCTAATTACCTTAACAAGCTCCAGCTGTTTTTATGCTCAGAAGATTTACTCCCTGATATACAGCTGCCTACCCCCTTCCTAAGTGCAGGTCCTAAATGATCTTTTTTCTCTGTTCCCTCACCACAATCCAGATTCTTTTGGGGAGTTACCAGTACAGTAACCATACCAGGAAGTACTTAATTTATTAAGCTACTGCTTTTCTTAATCTCAGTGGAGATATTTACTGATAAACAGCTACCTACGCAGCATGTTCATGTCGTTCCTAAATGAGCTTTTATCTCTCTCCCCTCACCACAAATCAGATTGTTCTGAGGAGTTCCCAGTACATTATCCTTCCCCTGTGTAATTACCTTAACAAGCTCCAGCTGTTTTTATTCTCAGAAGGTTTCCTCCCTGATATACAGCTGCCTACCCCCTTCGTAAGTGCAGGTCCTAAATGAGCTTTTTTCTCTGTTCCCTCACCACAATCCAGATTCTTTTGGGGAGTTACCAGTACAGTATCCATAGCAGGAAGTACTTAATCTCAGTGGAGATATTTACTGAGAAACAGCTACGTATGCAGCATGTTCACGTCGTTCCTAAATGAGCTATTATCTCTCTCCCCTCACCACAAATCAGATTCTTCTGCGGAGTTCCCAGTACATTATCCTTTCCCCTGTGTCATTAACTTAACAAGCGCCAGCTGTTTTTATTCTCAGAAGGTTTACTCCCTGATATGCAGCCGCCTACCCCCTTCGTAAGTGCAGGTCCTAAATGAGCTTTTTTCTCTGTTCCGTCACCACAATCCAGATTCTTTTGGGGAGTTACCAGTACAGTAACCATACCAGGAAGTACTTAATTTATTAAGCTACTGCTTTTCTTAATCTCAGTGGAGATATTTACTGATAAACCGCTACCTACGCATCATGTTCATGTCGTTCCTAAATGAGCTTTTATCTCTCTCCCCTCACCACAAATCAGATTCTTTTCAGGAGTTCCCAGTACATTATCCTTTCCCCTGTGTAATTACCGTAACAAGCTCCAGCTTTTTTTATTCTCAGAAGGTTTACTCCCTGATATACAGCTGCCTACCCTCTTCGTAAGTGCAAGTCCTAAATGAGCGTTTTTCTCTGTTCCCTCACCACAATCCAGATTCTTTTGGGGAGTTACCAGTACAGTAACCATACCAGGAAGTACTTAATTTATTAAGCTACTGCTTTTCTTAATCTCAGTGTAGATATTTACTGATAAACAGCTACCTACGCAGAATGTTCATGTCGTTCCTAAAGGAGCTTTTATCTCTCTCCCCTCACCACAAATCAGATTCTTCTGAGGAGTTCCCAGTACCTTATCCTTTCCCCTGTGTAATTACCTTAAAAAGCTCCAGCTGTTTTTATTCTCAGAAGGTTTACTCCCTGATATACAGCTGCCTACCCCCTTCGTAAGGGCAGGTCCTAAATGAGCTTTTTTCTCTGTTCCCTCACCACAATCCAGATTCTTTTGGGGAGTTACCAGTACAGTAACCATACCAGGAAGTACTTAATTTATTAAGCTACTGCTTTTCTTAATCTCAGTGGAGATATTTACTGATAAACGGCTATGTACGCAGCATGTTCATGTCGTTCCTAAATGAGCTTTTATCTCTCTCCCCTCACCACAAATCAGATTCTTCTGAGGAGTTCCCAGTACATTATCCTTTCCCCTGTGTAATTACCTTAACAAGCTCCAGCTGTTTTTATTCTCAGAAGGTTTCTCCCTGATATACAGCTGCCTACCCCCTTCGTAAGTGCAGGTCCTAAATGAGCTTTCCTCTGTGTTCCCTCACCACAATCCAGATTCTTTTGGGGAGTTAACAGTACAGTAACCATACCAGGAAGTACTTAATTTATTAAGCTACTGCTTTTCTTAATCTCAGTGGAGATATTTACTGATAAACAGCTATCTATGCAGCATGTTCATGTAGTTCCAAAAGGAGCTTTTATCTCTCTCCCCTCACCACAAATCAGATTCTTCTGAGGAGTCCCAGTACATTATCCTTTCCCCTGTGTAATTACATTAACAAGCTCCAGCTGTTTTTATTCTCAGAAGGTTTACTCCCTGATATACAGCTGCCTACCCCCTTCGTAAGTGCAGGTCCTAAATGAGCTTTTTTCTCTGTTCCCTCACCACAATCCAGATTCTTTTGGGGAGTTACCAGTACAGTAACCATACCAGGAAGTCCTTAATTTATTAAGCTACTGCTTTTCTTAATCTCAGTGGAGATATTTACTGATAAACAGCTACCTACGCAGCATGTTCATGTCGTTCCTAAATGAGCTTTTATCTCTCTCCCCTCACCACAAATCAGATTCTTCTGAGGAGTTCCCAGTACATTATCCTTTCCCCTGTGTAATTACCTTAACAAGCTCCAGCTGTTTTTATTCTCAGAAGGATTACTCCCTGATATAGAACTGCCTACCCGCTTCGTAAGTGAAGGTCCTAAATGAGCTTTTTTCTCTGTTCCCTCACCACAATCCAGATTCTTTTGGGGAATTACCAGTACAGTAACCATACCAGGAAGTACTTAATTTATTAAGATACCGCTTTTCTTAATCTCAGTGGAGATATTTACTGATAAACAGCTACCTACGCAGCATGTTCATGTCGTTCCTAAATGAGCTTTTATCTCTCTCCCCTCACCACAAATCAGATTCTTCTGAGGAGTTCCCAGTACATTATCCTTTCCCCTGTGTAATTACCTTAACAAGCTCCAGCTGTTTTTATTCTCAGAAGGTTTACTCCCTGATATACACCTGCCTACCCCCTTCGTAAGTGCAGGTCCTAAATGAGCTTTTTTCTCTGTTCCCTCACCACAATCCAGATTCTTTTGGGGAGTTACCAGTACAGTATCCATAGCAGGAAGTACTTAATTTATTAAGCTACTGCTTTTCTTAATCTCAGTGGAGATATTTACTGATAAACACCTACGTAGCAGCATGTTCACGTCGTTCCTAAATGAGCTCTTATCTCTCTCACCTCACCACAAATCAGATTCTTCTGTGGAGTTCCCAGTACATTGTCCTTTCACCTGTGTAATTACCTTAACAAGCTCCAGCTGTTTTTATTCTCAGAAGGATTACTCCCTGATATAGAACTGCCTACCCGCTTCGTAAGTGCAGGTCCTAAATGGGGTTTTTTCTCTGTTCCCTCACCACAATCCAGATTCTTTTGGGGAGTTACCAGTACAGTAACCATACCAGGAAATACTTAATTTATTAAGATACTGCTTTTCTTAATCTCAGTGGAGATATTTACTGATAAACAGCTACCTACGCAGCATGTTCATGTCGTTCCTAAATGAGCTTTTATCTCTCTCCCCTCACCACAAATCAGATTCTTCTGAGGAGTTCCCAGTACATTATCCTTTCCCCTGTGTACTTACCTTAACAAGCTCCAGCTGTTTTTATTCTCAGAAGGTTTACTCCCTTATATACAGCTGCCTACCCCCTTCGTAAGTGCAGGTCCTAAATGAGCTTTTTTCTCTGTTCCCTCACCACAATCCAGATTCTTTTGGGGAGTTACCAGTAGAGTAACCATACCAGGAAGTACTTAATTTATTAAGCTACCTCTTTTCTTAATCACAGTGGAGATATTTAATGATAAACAGCTACCTATGCAGCATGTTCATGTCTTTCCTAAATGAGCTTTTATCTCTCTCCCCTCACAAAAAATCAGATTCTTCTGAGGAGTACCCAGTACATTATCCTTTCCCCTGTGTAATTACCTTAACAAGCTCCAGCTGTTTTTATACTCAGAAGGTTTACTCCCTGATATACAGCTGCCTACCCCCTTCGTAAGTGCAGGTCCTAAATGAGCTTTTTTCTCTGTTCCCTCACCACAATCCAGATTCTTTTGGGGAGTTACCAGTACAGTATCCATAGCAGGAAGTACTTAATTTATTAAGCTACTGCTTTTCTTAATCTCAGTGGAGATATTTACTGATAAACAGCTACGTATGCAGCATGTTCACGTCGTTCCTAAATGAGCTCTTATCTCTCTCCCCTCACCACAAATCAGATTCTTCTGCGGAGTTCCCAGTACATTATCCTTTCCCTTGTGTAATTACCTTAACAAGCTCCAGCTGTTTTTATTCTCAGAAGGTTTACTCCCTGATATACAACTGCCTACCCCCTTCGTAAGTGCAGGTCCAAAATGAGCTTTTTTGTCTGTTCCCTCACCACAATCCAGATACTTTTGGGGAGATACCAGTACAGTAACCATACCAGGAAGTACTTAATTTATTAAGCTACTGCTTTTCTTAATCTCAGTGGAGATATTTACTGATAAACAGCTACCTACGCAGCATGTTCATGTCGTTCCTAAATGAGCTTTTATCTCTCTCCCCTCACCACAAATCAATTCTTCTGAGGAGTTCCCAGTACATTATCCTTTCCCCTGTGTAATTACCTTAACAAGCTCCACATGTTTTTATTCTCAGAAGGTTTACTCCCTGATATACAGCTGCCTACCCCCTTCGTAAGTGCAGGTCCTAAATGAGCTTTTTTCTCTGTACCCTCACCACAATCCAGATTCTTTTGGGGAGTTACCAGTACAGTAACCATACCAGGAAGTACTTAATTTATTAAGCTACTGCTTTCCTTAATCTCAGTGGAGATATTTACTGATAAACAGCTACGTACGCAGCATGTTCATGTCGTTCCTAAATGAGCTTTTATCTCTCTCCCCTCACTACAAATCAGATTCTTCTGAGGAGTTCCCAGTACATTATCCTTTCCCCTGTGTAATTACCTTAACAAGCGCCAGCTGTTTTTATTCTCAGAAGGTTTACTCCCTGATATGCAGCCGCCTACCCCCTTCGTAAGTGCAGGTCCTAAATGATCTTTTTTCTCTGTTCCCTCACCACAATCCAGATTCTTTTGGGGAGTTACCAGTACAGTAACCATACCAGGAAGTACTTAATTTATTAAGCTACTGCTTTTCTTAATCTCAGTGGAGATATTACTGATAAACAGCTACCTACGCAGCATGTTCATGTCGTTCCTAAATAAGCTTTTATCTCTCTCCCCTCACCACAAATCAGATTCTTCTGAGGAGTTCCCAGTACATTATGCTTTCCCCTGTGTAATTACCTTAACAAGCTCCAGCTGTTTTTATTCTCAGTAGGTTTACTCCCTGATATACAGCTGCCTACCCTCTTCGTAAGTGCAGGTCCTAAATGAGCTTTTTTCTCTGTTCCCTCACCACAATCCAGATTCTTTTGGGGAGTTACCAGTACAGTAACCATACCAGGAAGTACTTAACTTATTAAGCTACTGCTTTTCTTAATCTCAATGGAGATATTTACTGATAAACAGCTACCTACGCAGCATGTTCATGTCGTTCCTAAATGAGCTTTTATCTCTCTCCCCTCACCACAAATCAGATTATTTTGAGGAGTTCCCAGTACATTATCCTTTCCCCTGTGTAATTACCGTAACAAGCTCCAGCTTTTTTTATTCTCAGAAGGTTTACTCCCTGATATACAGCTGTCTACCCTCTTCGTAAGTGCAGGTCCTAAATGAGCGTTTTTCTCTGTTCCCTCACCACAATCCAGATTCTTTTGGGGAGTTACCAGTACAGTAACCATACCAGGAAGTACTTAATTTATTAAGCTACTGCTTTTCTTAATCTCAGTGGAGATATTTACTGATAAACAGCTACCTACGCAGAATGCTCATGTCGTTCCTAAATGAGCTTTTATCTCTCTCCCCTCACCACAAATCAGATTCTTCTGATTAGTTCCCAGTACATTATCCTTTCCCCTGTGTAATTACCTTAACAAGCTCCAGCTGTTTTTATTCTCAGAAGGTTTACTCCCTGATATACAGCTGCCTACCCCCTTCGTAAGGGCAGGTCCTAAATGAGCTTTTTTCTCTGTTCCCTCACCACAATCCAGATTCTTTTGGGGAGTTACCAGTACAGTAACCATATCAGGATGTACTTAATTTATTAAGCTACTGCTTTTCTTAATCTCAGTGGAGATATTTACTGATAAACGGCTACGTACGCAGCATGTTCATGTCGTTCCTAAATGAGCTTTTATCTCTCTCCCCTCACCACAAATCAGATTCTTCTGAGGAGTTCCCAGTACATTATCCTTTCCCCTGTGTAATTACCTTAACAAGCTCCAGCTGTTTTTATTCTCAGAAGGTTTACTCCCTGATATACAGCTGCCTACCCCCTTCGTAAGTGCAGGTCCTAAATGAGATTTTTTCTCTTTCCCTCACCACAATCCAGATTCTTTTGGGGAGTTGCCAGTACAATAACCATACCAGGAAATACTTAATTTATTAAGCTACTGCTTTTCTTAATCTCAGTGGAGACAACATGTTCATGTCGTTCCTAAATGAGCTTTTGTCCCTCCCCGCTCACCACAAATCAGATACTTCTGAGGAGTTCCCAGTACATTTTCCTTTCCCCTGTGTAATTACCTTAACAAGCTCCAGCTGTTTTTATTCTCAGAAGGTTTACTCCCTGATATACAGCTGCCTACCCCATTCGTAAGTGCAGGTCCTAAATGAGCATTTTTCTCTGTTCCCTCACCACAATCCAGATTCTTTTGGGGAGTTACCAGTACAGTAACCATACCAGGAATTACTTAATTTATTAAGGTACTACTTTTCTTAATCTCAGGGGAGATATTTACTGATAAACAGCTATGTACCCAGGATGTTCATGTCGTTCCCAAATGAGCTTTTATCTCTCTCCCCTCACCACAAATCAGATTCTTCTGAGGAGTTCCCAGTACATTATCCTTTCCCCTGTGTAATTCCCTTAACAAGCTCCAGCTATTTTTATTCTCAGAAGGTTTACTCCGTGATATACAGCTGCCTACCCCCTTCGTAAGTGCAGGTCCTAAATGAGCTTTTTTCTCTGTTCCCTCACCACAATCCAGATTCTTTTGGGGAGTTACCAGTACAGTAACCATACCAGGAAGTACTTAATTTATTAAGCTACTGCTTTTCTTAATCTCAGTGGAGATATTTACTGATAAACAGCTACCTACGCAGCATGTTCGTGTCGTTCCTAAATGAGCTTTTATCTCTCTCCCCTCACCACAAATCAGATTCTTCTGCGGAGTTCCCAGTACATTATCCTTTCCCCTGTGTAATTACCTTAACAAGCTCCAGCTGTTTTTATTCTCAGAAGGTTTACTCCCTGATATACAGCTGCCTACCCCTTTCGTAAGTGCAGGTCCTAAATGAGCTTTTTTCTCTGTTCCCTCACCACAATCCAGATTCTTTTGGGGAGTTACCAGCACAGTAACCATACCAGGAAGTACTTAATTTATTATTCGACTGCTTTTCTAAATCTCAGTGGAAATATTTACTGATAAACAGCTACCTACGCAGCATGTTCATGTCGTTCCTAAATGAGCTTTTATCTCTCTCCCCTCACCACAAATCAGATTCTTCTGAGGAGTTCCCAGTACATTATCCTTTCCCCTGTGTAATTACCGTAACAAGCTCCAGCTGTTTTTATTCTCAGAAGCTTTACTCCCTGATATACAGCTGCCTACCCCCTTCGTAAGTGCAGGTCCTAAATGAGCTTTATTCTCTGTTCGCTCACCACAATCCAGATTCTTTTGGGGAGTTACCAGTACAGTAACCATACCAGGATGTACTTAATTTATTAAGCTACTGCTTTTCTTAATCTCAGTGGAGATATTTACTGATAAACAGCTACCTATGCAGCATGTTCATGTCGTTCATAAATGAGCTTTTATCGCTCTCCCCTCACCACAAATCAGATTCTTCTGAGGAGTTCCCAGTACATTATCCTTTCCCCTGTGTAATTACCTTAACAAGCTCCAGCTGTTTTTATTCTCAGAAGGTTTACTCCCTGATATACAGCTGCCTACCCCCTTCGTAAGTGCAGGTCCTAAATGAGCTTTTTTCTCTTTCCCTCACCACAATCCAGATTCTTTTGGGGAGTTACCAGTACAATAACCATACCAGGAAATACTTAATTTATTAAGCTACTGGTTTTCTTAATCTCAGTGGAGACAACATGTTCATGTCGTTCCTAAATGAGCTTTTGTCTCTCCCCGCTCACCACAAATCAGATTCTTCTTAGGAGTTCCCAGTACATTATCCTTTCCCCTGTGTAATTACCTTAACAAGCTCCAGCTGTTTTTATTCTCAGAAGGTTTACTCCCTGATATACAGCTGCCTACCCCCTCCGTAAGTGCAGGTCCTCAATGAGCTTTTTTCTCTGTTCCCTCACCACAATCCAGATTCTTTTGGGGAGTTACCAGTACAGTAACCATACCAGGAAGTACTTAATTTATTAAGCTACTGCTTTTCTTAATCTCAGTGGAGATATTTACTGATAAACAGCTACCTACGCAGCATGTTCATGTCGTTCCTAAATGAGCATTTATCTCTCACCCCTCACCACAAATCAGATTCTTCTGAGGAGTTCCCAGTACATTATCCTTTCCCCTGTGTAATTACCTTAACAAGCTCCAGCTGTTTTTATTCTCAGAAGGTTTACTCCCTGATATACAGCTGCCTACCCCTTTCGTAAGTGCAGGTCATAAATGAGCTTTTTTCTCTGTTCCCTCACCACAATCCAGATTCTTTTGGGGAGTTACCAGTACAGTAACCATACCAGGAAGGACTTAATTTATTAAGCGACTGCTTTTCTTAATCTCAGTGGAAATATTTACTGATAAACAGCTACCTACGCAGCATGTTCATGTCGTTCCTAAATGAGCTTTTATCACTCTCCCCTCACCACAAATCAGATTCTTCTGAGGAGTTCCCAGTACATTATCCTTTCCCCTGAGTAATTACCTTAACAAGCTCCAGCTGTTTTTATTCTCAGAAGGTTTACTCCCTCATATACAGCTGCCTACCCCCTTCGTAAGTGCAGGTCCTAAATGAGCTTTTTCTCTGTTCCCTCACCACAATCCAGATTCTTTTGGGGAGTTACCAGTACAGTAACGATCCCAGGAAGTACGTAATTTATTAAGCTACTGCTTTTCTTAATCTCAGTGGAGATATTTACTGATAAACAGCTACCTATGCAGCATGTTCATGTCGTTCCTAAATGAGCTTTTATCGCTCTCCCCTCACCACAAATCAGATTCTTCTGAGGAGTTCCCAGTACATTATCCTTTCCCCTGTGTAATTACCTTAACAAGCTCCAGCTGTTTTTATTCTCAGAAGGTTTACTCCCTGATATACAGCTGCCTACCCCCTTCGTAAGTGCAGGTCCTAAATGAGCTTTTTTCTCTGTTCCCTCACCACAATCCAGATTCTTTTGGGGAGTTACCAGTACAGTAACCATACCAGTAAGTACTTAATATATTACGCTACAGCTTTTCTTAATCTCAGTGGAGATATTTACTGATAAACAGCTACCTACGCAGCATGTTCATGTCGTTCCTAAATGAGCTTTTATCGCTCTCCCCTCACCACAAATCAGATTCTTCTGAGGAGTTCCCAGTACATTATCCTTTCCCCTGTGTAATTACCTTAACAAGCTCCAGCTATTTTTATTCTCAGAAGGTTTACTCCCTGATATACAGCTGCCTACCCCCTTCGTAAGTGCAGGTCCTAAATGAGCTTTTTTCTCTGTTCCCTCACCATAATCCAGATTCTTTTGGGGAGTTACCAGTACAGTAACCATACCAGGAAGTACTTAATTTATTAAGCTACTGCTTTTCTTAATCTCTGTGGAGATATTTACTGATAAACAGCTACCTACGCAGCATGTTCATGTCGTTCCTAAATGAGCTTTTATCTCTCTCCCCTCACCACAAATCAGATTCTTCTGAGGAGTTCCCAGTACATTGTCCTTTCCCCTGTGTAATTACCTTAACAAGCTCCAGCTGTTTTTATTCTCTGAAGATTTACTCCCTGATATACAGCTGCCTACCCCCTTCGTAAGTGCAGGTCCTAATGAGCTTTTTTCTCTGTACGCTCACCACAATCCAGATTCTTTTGGGGAGTTACCAGTACAGTAACCATACCAGGAAGTACTTAATTTATTAAGCTACTGCTTTTCTTAATCTCAGTGGAGATATTTACTGTTAAACAGCTACCTACGCAGCATGTTCATGTCGTTCCTAAATGAGCTTTTATCTCTCTCCCCTCACCACAAATCAGATTCTTCTGAGGAGTTCCCAGTACATTATCCTTTCCCCTGTGTAATTACCGTAACAAGCTCCAGCTGTTTTTATTCTCAGAAGGTTTACTCCCTCATATACAGCTGCCTACCCCCTTCGTAAGTGCAGGTCCTAAATGAGCTTTTTTCTCTGTTCCCTCACCACAATCCAGATTCTTTTGGGGAGTTACCACTACAGTAACCATACCAGGAAGTATTTAATTTATTAACCTACTGCTTTTCTTAATCTCAGTGGAGATATTTACTGATAAACAGCTACGTATGCAGCATGTTCATGTCGTTCCTAAATGAGCTTTTTTCTCTCTCCCCTCACCAAAAATCAGATTCTTCTGAGGAGTTCCCAGTACATTATCCTTTCCCCTGTGTAATTACTTTAACAAGCTCCAGCTGTTTTTATTCTCAGAAGGTTTACTCCCTGATATACAGCTGCCTACCCGCTTCGTAAGTGCAGGTCCTAAATGAGCATTTTTCTCTGTTCCCTCACCACAATCCAGATTCTTTTGGGGAGTTACCAGTACAGTAACCATACCAGGAATTACTTAATTTATTAAGGTACTACTTTTCTTAATCTCAGGGGAGATATTTACTGATAAACAGCTATGTACCCAGGATGTTCATGTCGTTCCCAAATGAGCTTTTATCTCTCTCCCCTCACCACAAATCAGATTCTTCTGAGGAGTTCCCAGTACATTATCCTTTCCCCTGTGTAATTCCCTTAACAAGCTCCAGCTATTTTTATTCTCAGAAGGTTTACTCCGTGATATACAGCTGCCTACCCCCTTCGTAAGTGCAGGTCCTAAATGAGCTTTTTTCTCTGTTCCCTCACCACAATCCAGATTCTTTTGGGGAGTTACCAGTACAGTAACCATACCAGGAAGTACTTAATTTATTAAGCTACTGCTTTTCTTAATCTCAGTGGAGATATTTACTGATAAACAGCTACCTACGCAGCATGTTCGTGTCGTTCCTAAATGAGCTTTTATCTCTCTCCCCTCACCACAAATCAGATTCTTCTGCGGAGTTCCCAGTACATTATCCTTTCCCCTGTGTAATTACCTTAACAAGCTCCAGCTGTTTTTATTCTCAGAAGGTTTACTCCCTGATATACAGCTGCCTACCCCTTTCGTAAGTGCAGGTCCTAAATGAGCTTTTTTCTCTGTTCCCTCACCACAATCCAGATTCTTTTGGGGAGTTACCAGCACAGTAACCATACCAGGAAGTACTTAATTTATTATTCGACTGCTTTTCTAAATCTCAGTGGAAATATTTACTGATAAACAGCTACCTACGCAGCATGTTCATGTCGTTCCTAAATGAGCTTTTATCTCTCTCCCCTCACCACAAATCAGATTCTTCTGAGGAGTTCCCAGTACATTATCCTTTCCCCTGTGTAATTACCGTAACAAGCTCCAGCTGTTTTTATTCTCAGAAGCTTTACTCCCTGATATACAGCTGCCTACCCCCTTCGTAAGTGCAGGTCCTAAATGAGCTTTATTCTCTGTTCGCTCACCACAATCCAGATTCTTTTGGGGAGTTACCAGTACAGTAACCATACCAGGATGTACTTAATTTATTAAGCTACTGCTTTTCTTAATCTCAGTGGAGATATTTACTGATAAACAGCTACCTATGCAGCATGTTCATGTCGTTCATAAATGAGCTTTTATCGCTCTCCCCTCACCACAAATCAGATTCTTCTGAGGAGTTCCCAGTACATTATCCTTTCCCCTGTGTAATTACCTTAACAAGCTCCAGCTGTTTTTATTCTCAGAAGGTTTACTCCCTGATATACAGCTGCCTACCCCCTTCGTAAGTGCAGGTCCTAAATGAGCTTTTTTCTCTTTCCCTCACCACAATCCAGATTCTTTTGGGGAGTTACCAGTACAATAACCATACCAGGAAATACTTAATTTATTAAGCTACTGGTTTTCTTAATCTCAGTGGAGACAACATGTTCATGTCGTTCCTAAATGAGCTTTTGTCTCTCCCCGCTCACCACAAATCAGATTCTTCTTAGGAGTTCCCAGTACATTATCCTTTCCCCTGTGTAATTACCTTAACAAGCTCCAGCTGTTTTTATTCTCAGAAGGTTTACTCCCTGATATACAGCTGCCTACCCCCTCCGTAAGTGCAGGTCCTCAATGAGCTTTTTTCTCTGTTCCCTCACCACAATCCAGATTCTTTTGGGGAGTTACCAGTACAGTAACCATACCAGGAAGTACTTAATTTATTAAGCTACTGCTTTTCTTAATCTCAGTGGAGATATTTACTGATAAACAGCTACCTACGCAGCATGTTCATGTCGTTCCTAAATGAGCATTTATCTCTCACCCCTCACCACAAATCAGATTCTTCTGAGGAGTTCCCAGTACATTATCCTTTCCCCTGTGTAATTACCTTAACAAGCTCCAGCTGTTTTTATTCTCAGAAGGTTTACTCCCTGATATACAGCTGCCTACCCCTTTCGTAAGTGCAGGTCATAAATGAGCTTTTTTCTCTGTTCCCTCACCACAATCCAGATTCTTTTGGGGAGTTACCAGTACAGTAACCATACCAGGAAGGACTTAATTTATTAAGCGACTGCTTTTCTTAATCTCAGTGGAAATATTTACTGATAAACAGCTACCTACGCAGCATGTTCATGTCGTTCCTAAATGAGCTTTTATCACTCTCCCCTCACCACAAATCAGATTCTTCTGAGGAGTTCCCAGTACATTATCCTTTCCCCTGAGTAATTACCTTAACAAGCTCCAGCTGTTTTTATTCTCAGAAGGTTTACTCCCTCATATACAGCTGCCTACCCCCTTCGTAAGTGCAGGTCCTAAATGAGCTTTTTCTCTGTTCCCTCACCACAATCCAGATTCTTTTGGGGAGTTACCAGTACAGTAACGATCCCAGGAAGTACGTAATTTATTAAGCTACTGCTTTTCTTAATCTCAGTGGAGATATTTACTGATAAACAGCTACCTATGCAGCATGTTCATGTCGTTCCTAAATGAGCTTTTATCGCTCTCCCCTCACCACAAATCAGATTCTTCTGAGGAGTTCCCAGTACATTATCCTTTCCCCTGTGTAATTACCTTAACAAGCTCCAGCTGTTTTTATTCTCAGAAGGTTTACTCCCTGATATACAGCTGCCTACCCCCTTCGTAAGTGCAGGTCCTAAATGAGCTTTTTTCTCTGTTCCCTCACCACAATCCAGATTCTTTTGGGGAGTTACCAGTACAGTAACCATACCAGTAAGTACTTAATATATTACGCTACAGCTTTTCTTAATCTCAGTGGAGATATTTACTGATAAACAGCTACCTACGCAGCATGTTCATGTCGTTCCTAAATGAGCTTTTATCGCTCTCCCCTCACCACAAATCAGATTCTTCTGAGGAGTTCCCAGTACATTATCCTTTCCCCTGTGTAATTACCTTAACAAGCTCCAGCTATTTTTATTCTCAGAAGGTTTACTCCCTGATATACAGCTGCCTACCCCCTTCGTAAGTGCAGGTCCTAAATGAGCTTTTTTCTCTGTTCCCTCACCATAATCCAGATTCTTTTGGGGAGTTACCAGTACAGTAACCATACCAGGAAGTACTTAATTTATTAAGCTACTGCTTTTCTTAATCTCTGTGGAGATATTTACTGATAAACAGCTACCTACGCAGCATGTTCATGTCGTTCCTAAATGAGCTTTTATCTCTCTCCCCTCACCACAAATCAGATTCTTCTGAGGAGTTCCCAGTACATTGTCCTTTCCCCTGTGTAATTACCTTAACAAGCTCCAGCTGTTTTTATTCTCTGAAGATTTACTCCCTGATATACAGCTGCCTACCCCCTTCGTAAGTGCAGGTCCTAATGAGCTTTTTTCTCTGTACGCTCACCACAATCCAGATTCTTTTGGGGAGTTACCAGTACAGTAACCATACCAGGAAGTACTTAATTTATTAAGCTACTGCTTTTCTTAATCTCAGTGGAGATATTTACTGTTAAACAGCTACCTACGCAGCATGTTCATGTCGTTCCTAAATGAGCTTTTATCTCTCTCCCCTCACCACAAATCAGATTCTTCTGAGGAGTTCCCAGTACATTATCCTTTCCCCTGTGTAATTACCGTAACAAGCTCCAGCTGTTTTTATTCTCAGAAGGTTTACTCCCTCATATACAGCTGCCTACCCCCTTCGTAAGTGCAGGTCCTAAATGAGCTTTTTTCTCTGTTCCCTCACCACAATCCAGATTCTTTTGGGGAGTTACCACTACAGTAACCATACCAGGAAGTATTTAATTTATTAACCTACTGCTTTTCTTAATCTCAGTGGAGATATTTACTGATAAACAGCTACGTATGCAGCATGTTCATGTCGTTCCTAAATGAGCTTTTTTCTCTCTCCCCTCACCAAAAATCAGATTCTTCTGAGGAGTTCCCAGTACATTATCCTTTCCCCTGTGTAATTACTTTAACAAGCTCCAGCTGTTTTTATTCTCAGAAGGTTTACTCCCTGATATACAGCTGCCTACCCGCTTCGTAAGTGCAGGTCCTAAATGAGCATTTTACTCTGTTCCCTCACCACAATCCAGATTCTTTTGGGGAGTTACCAGTACAGTAACCATACCAGGAAGTACTTAATTTATTAAGCTCCTGCATTTCTTAATCTCAGTGGAGATATTTACTGATAAACAGCTACCTACGCAGCATGTACATGTCGTTCCTAAATGAGCTTTTATCTCTCTTCCCTCACCACAAATCAGATTCTTCTGAGGAGTTCCCAGTAAATTATCCTTTCCCCTGTGTAATTACCTTAACAAGCTCCAGCTGTTTTTATTCTCAGAATGTTTACTCCCTGATATACAGCTGCCTACCCCCTTCGTAAGTGCAGTTCCTAAATGAGCTTTATTCTCTGTTCCCTCACCACAATCCAGATTCTTTTGGGGAGTTACCAGTACAGTAACCATACCAGGAAGTACTTAATTTATTAAGCTACTGCTTTTCTTAATCTCAATGGAGACAACATGTTCATGTCGTTCCTAAATGAGCTTTTGTTTCTCTCCCCTCACCACAAATCAGATTCTTCTGAGGAGTTCCCAGTCCATTATCCTTTCCCCTGTGTAATTACCTTAACAAGCTCCAGCTGTTTTTATTCTCAGAAGGTTTACTCCCTGATAAACAGCTGCCTACCCCCTTCGTATGTGCAGGTCCTAAATGAGCTTTTTTCTCTGTTCCCTCACCACAATCCAGGTTCTTTTGAGGAGTTACCAGTACAGTAACCATACCAGGAGTTACTTAATTTATTAAGCTACTGCTTTTCTTAATCTCAGGGGAGATATTTACTGATAAACAGCTACCTACGCACCATGTTCATGTCGTTCCTAAATGAGCTTTTATCTCTCTCCCCTCACCACAAATCAGATTCTTCTGAGGAGTTCCCGGTACATTATCCTTTCCCCTGTGTAATTACCTTAACAAGCTCCAGCTGTTTTTATTCTCGGAAGGTTTACTCCCTGAATATACTGCTGCCTACCCCCTTCGTAAGTGCAGGTCCTAAATGAGCTATTTTCTCTGTTCCCTCACCACAATCCAGATCCTTTTGGGGAGGTACCAGTACAGAAACCCATACCAGGAAGTACTTAATTTATTAAGCTACTGCTTTTCTTAAACTCAGTGGAGATATTTACTGATAAACAGCTACCTACGCAGCATGTTCATGTCGTTCCTAAATGAGCTTTTACCTCTCTCCCCTCACCACAAATCAGATTCTTCTGAGGAGTTCCCAGTACATTATCCTTTCCCCTGTGTAATTACCTTAACAAGCTCCAGCTGTTTTTACTCTCAGAAGGTTTGCTCCCCGATATAACAGCTGCCTACCCCCTTCGTAAGTGCAGGTCCTAAATGTGCTTTTTTCTCTGTTCCCTCACCACAATCCAGATTCTTTTGGGGAGTTACCAGTACAGTAACCATACCAGGAAGTACTTAATTTATTAAGCTACTGCTTTTCTTAATCTCAGTGGAGATATTTACTGATAAACTGCTACCTACGCAGCATGTTCATGTCGTCTTAAATGAGCTTTTACCTCTCTCCCCCCTCACCACAATCAGATTCTTCTGAGGAGTTCCCAGTCCATTATCCTTTCCCCTGTGTAATTACCTTAACAAGCTCCAGCTGTTTTTATTCTCAGAAGGTTTAATCCCTGATATACAGGTGTCTACCGCCTTCGTAAGTGCATGTCCTAAATGAGCTTTTTTCTCTGTTCCCTCACCACAATCCAGATTCTTTTGGGGAGTTACCAGTACAGTAACCATACCAGGAAGTACTTAATTTATTAAGCTACTGCTTTTCTTAATCTCAGTGGAGACAGCATGTTCATGTCGTTCCTAAATGAACATTTGTCTCTCTCCCCTCACCACAAATCAGATTCTTCTGAGGAGTTCCCAGAACATTATCATTTCCCCTGTGTAATAACCTTAACAAGCTCAGCTTTTTTTATTCTCCGAAGGTTTACTCCCTAATATACAGCTGCCTACCCCCTTCATAAGTGCAGGTGCTAAATGAGCTTTTTTCTCTGTTCCCTCACCACAATCCAGATTCTTTTGGGGATTTACCAGTACAGTAAGGATACCTGGAGTTACTTAATTTATTAAGCTACTGCTTTTCTTAATCTCAGGGGAGATATTTACTGATAAACAGCTATGTACACAGCATGTTCATGCCGTTCCTAAATGAGCTTTTATCTCTCTCCCCTCACCACAAATCAGATTCTTCTGAGGAGTTCCCAGTACATTATCCTTTCCCCTGTGTAATTACCTTAAAAAGATCCAGCTGTTTTTATTCTCAGAAGTTTTACACCCTGATATACAGCTGCCTACCCCCTTCGTAAGTGCAGGTCCTAAATGAGTTTTTTTCTCTGTTCCCTCACCACAATCCAGATTCTTTTGAGGAGTTACCAGTACAGTAACCATACCAGGAAGTACTTAATTTATTAAGCTACTGCTTTTCTTAATCTCACTGGAGATATTTACTGATAAACAG